>NC_138772.1:264310481-264425481 GCF_965119305.1 Pelophylax lessonae | reverse complement strand
TGTTTTCTGTTAAATATTTTTGGTAAAAAAAATCGCAATAAGCGTATTTTGATTGGTTTGCGCAGAAGTTATCGCGTCTACTAAGTACGGGAAAGATTTATGTAATTTTTATTGTTTTTTTTTTTACTAGTAATGGCGGTGAGCTGCATTTTTTGCAGGACTGCGACATTGTGGCGCACAATAACTGACATTTTTGACACTTCTGGGGGTACCAGTGACATTACTACAGTAATCACTGCTAAAAATATGCACTGTTACTGTAATAATAACACTGGAAGGGAAGGGGTTAACAGTATAGGTGATCAAGGGGTTAAATGTGACCCTAGGGGTGTGATTGAAACTGTGGAGGGGCGTGGCTTCTGAAATGACCATAGAGACATGTGATCCTATATAGAAGGATCACAGGGGCTCTATGGTCATTGCAGGGAGAAGAACGGTCGGCTGTGTTTACAACAGCCAACCGTCCTTCTCTCTCATCGTTAACTGAGTTGATGTGCAGTACACACACGCATGCAGGTGATCAACTCCCTAGGAGATACAAATTGTGTTGAATAAAGACACTTTATTCATAACCATATTTGGTTTAAGGTGTCACCCGTGATCTCCTGCTAGTTTGTTTACAAACAGAAGCCAGGGATTTGGGTGGATAAACTGACCAAAATTGGAAATCAATCCAAAGCTCACCCCTACTCACTTTCATTGTAAATAACTCTTTTTTGTAAAAAACCATAGTGAAACATGGGGTATTGTACTGCAGACTTATGTAGGACATCGCCATAAACATACCATTGTATGATCAGCAAAAATGTTGTTTGTGAACTATCATAGGGTTTAAAGTTTAAAATGCAACTGTTCTTAATGATCAAAGGAAAGACACAATTTTATTTTTCTGACTAATATCAGTTTTTTTTTTTTTAAACGGTATTCATACAATTTTAGATTTACATTATGTTTCTAAATAGCAATCTTTTTTATTAATTACCATTGCTCTCACCATTACTATAACCACTTGCGGTCTTTCATGAACTTCAAACTTTGAACCTTGCTTCCACCATCATTTTCTATTTGGCCTTGTCTTTTGCCAGTTCAATGTTCTGTTTTACACCATAGCTGCATGTCATTTCCTGGATGGTATTATATTCTTATTCATATTCTTCTTTTCCCTTTTCCTATCCTTATCTTGCTCTCTTCCATAATCTTGCATACTTATTCTCTCACTGAGTTTTTTGTGACATGACCCAAAAATGCAATTTTCTCTTTAATATTCCTTTCAACAGAACTGGTTTCCCTTCATTGACTATTGGCAGCACATTTTTGTTCATGACCATGACCATGACCATGACCATTCACCTGATTTTTAAGATTTCCTATAGAACCTATGCTAGTGCCCAAGATAAAACTAAAGGGGTCCCGGTTTTGTTTTCTCTCAACTGTAAATTCTCGGCCTTACTTGAACATAAAGATTCTATGGGGAGGTTCATCCTAGTTAAGGGGATCCTGGATTACCAACTTTACTCCTTTGTATCAAATACGATTCAAGCTTCCTTTTTTACTTCCATGTTCCGATCCCTAACACCCATGCTGGAAGGCACAGGGATTTTAGGGGGGTGACTCCAATGTAGCATATGACCAGGGCCTTGATAAATCCCACCCTTTTGGTAAGCGTCTCACTTGACCCCCCCAAAAGAGCCTACACATTGCTAAAACCATTAACCGCCATGGGCTTGTAGATTTCTGGAGAGAAATCAACCCAACAATGCGCGATTATAGTCGCTATTCGAATCCTCATAATTCCTTTGCCAGGATTAATCACATATTTGTCTCCTCTGCTTTAATACCCTTGGTATCCAAATCTTACATTAGAGACTGTATATGGTCAGACCACTCTATGGTATTTTTCTGTTTCCAATGTTCCCTGAGTATTTGGAGCAGTGGTCATTGGAAGCTTAACGAGTCCATCCTTAGCGACCCCATTAGGGTAAAAAAATAGAGGAGACTATAACAGACTTCTTCTTTACAAATTACACCCTCACACACTTCTCCTGAACGCCTTTGGGCAATGGGCAGCTCATAAAGCAACAATTAGGGGGAACCCCTTTTGACCCCTTTTTTTCTTGGGTGAACGTGTAGTGGTACAATGTACCCCATACTCATTAACATAGGAGGTTGGGATCAGGAGGCCCCCTTGGTAAAGAGGGCTTCCAGATTCTGATAAGCCCCCTGCCTGCAGACCCCTACAACCACAGCCCAGGGTTGTGGGGAAGAGGCCCTTTTCCCTATCAAACTTGGGACAAGGTGCTTTGGGGTGGGGGGCACCCCCCGATGTTGAGGGCATGTGGCCTAGTATGCTTCAGGAGGGGGGCGTTCACTCACCCCCCCCTTACCTGGCCTGTAGGGATACATGCTCGGCTAAGGGTCTAGTGTGCATTTTGGGAAGGACCCCCATGCCATTTAAAAAAAAAAATTGGTATGGGGTATTGGGGGGACCCCCACATTGTTTTTCAACATTTTTCTATTGCTGGCAATGTTTTTTTTTTTCGGGGTTGCCACACAAATGATCTGTAGCCCTTCTGTGGAAATGCCCACACCTTGATAATTGCCTGTCATAATTTCAACAAACTTTATTTCCTGTTCTTTTTCTGCCTCTTCTATCAATGCATGTGGCCTTCCAATTACCCAAGCTTTAAATTTGATTTCATGATCTCAAAATTCAATATTTCTAAAGCCTCAGGTTGTGGGATATCTTTCTTTGATCTTCCACTACCATATACATAGTTCATCAATGCATTTTTTCCCTCTGTTGTGTATCACATTATCTGTGGTTAATACCTTTCTATCTTTGATTTAGGTCACATTTCTTGCCATGTTTTGCACTCAGTTGGCCCTTGTTGTTTCACTCTTTCGTCAAATATTTACTATTCTCATCATTTTTAATCACTCCCTGTTGTCCTATTGAGTTTTTGGGATTTTCTTTTCTGTTCATTCATACCTTTAGTCTCACCAATACTGGCACATGATCTGAGAGTTTATCAAATTTGTGTATTATTAGGGGGGCGTGGCTACCAGCGTGGAAGATGGCAGCACTTTGAGCCAGCTCCGCACGGCCATCCAGGACATACGCCGCTACTAGGGCACACACGACTCCCGCAGCCCAACGATCCACTCTGTGAACTCCTGAAGAAGACGCCGACATGACTCGTAAGTAGAAAGACCAGACAACTGAACAAGCTGTCCGTTTTTTTTGTTTCACAGAGTCCCGGTCTCCGCCAAAATGGCGGCGGAGGCCCGGGAAGCATGCAGAGGGACAAGCTGGGGAACGATACACTCACCAAACTGCATCCTTTACCATCCACCCCACCACAACGCCATGTGATTGGAAATCCAGACAGTGGGCAATCATCCGGATCACCATCACCCCCATCTCCTTCATCCAGGAGCCCTGCAAAAAATAAGCAGAGGAGGGAGTCGCCTCCACGATCACATGCCGGAACAGTTATGGAAGTTACCTTTCCCCACCCTACATCTGTGGCCCATTATCATCCTCCTGTAGACCCATTCACCTCACACCCCACGGGGGGAAACCCCATATCAGAATCAGCTATGAAGGACATGCTGTTTTCACTGCGAGCCTCCATGCAGGCTGACATACAACTTCAGACACAACAAATCACTGCAGAGATCTCATTGTTAGGCTCCAGAATCGACATGGTTGAACAGTCTGTGAGCACTCATGCTGAGTCTATTAACTCGATCATAGACAGACTGAATACTCAAATGGATGAAAACTCTTGGCTGAAAAACAAGGTAGCTGATCTGGAGGATCGCTCCAGACGTAACAACATTAAATTAAGAGGAATCCCGGAATCAGTATCTCCCAACCAGCTATTGTCACATGTTACTTCTCTGTTCAAGATATTGGTCCCTTCCATGCCAGGGTCAGAACTCCTCATAGACAGGGTTCACAGGCTGCCCAAACCAGCATTCCTGGCGGGGGATGTGCCTAGAGACGTATTGTTGAGGGTGCATTTTTTTCATGCCAAAAACCAAATAATGTTAGCTTTAAAGCAAGCTGCCCACTTGCCAGAACCCTACTGTAATGTGCAACTATTGCCTGATCTATCTAAGCACACGTTGCAGGCCAGACGTAACCTCTCTACCATCACCAAGGCCCTGAGAAACCACCAGGGGCAGCACAAATGGAGGTACCCAGCAACTCTTTTGGTTACATACGGAGGATCAACAGTGTCTATTAAATCGATGGAGGAAGGTCTCACCATGCTAAGGAGGTGGAACATCCTTCCAACTGAACAAGCTTCCCCCTCCAACTCCTCTACTCTGCACCCACTGGAAGGTGACTGGCAGGTGGTGTCCCGAAAAAGGCCTTCAAAGCCTCCGTCAGCCCAAAATAGCCCCAACAACTTCTGAAGTTCTACTGATTATGTCCATGGCCTTTGAAAGAGGTTCTTTCTCCTGGCCCTTCCATCTTTATGGAAGGAAGCAACTTTGAACAAGGCAGATGTGCTCGCTGTTCAGGAAACCCAGTTCCAGGATGGAAATCACCCCCGATGCGCCCACAAGAACTTCACGCAAGTCCTGTTTGCATTCTTGTTGGCGTTTAGAGACTCCTTAACGGTCCAGTTTAATAGAACTGTATTGGACCCGGATGGCAGGTTCATCATAGCGGTGTGCGAAATCAACGATCTCCCACTCACCTTAGTGAATGTCTACGCACCGAACTCTCACCGACTCAGATTTCTCCGAAGGCTTCTCAAGCAAGTATCTAAACTTAAATGTGGTCATTTATTGCTGTGTGGGGACTTTAACGCTGTTGTCGACCCTGGGTTGGACTCCTCTGCGTCGCCCCAGGGCCGACAGCAGTCGCTGGGAGCTCTTTTACACTCTGAAAATCTATATGATGTGTGGAGATGTCAACACGCCACGGAAAGGTACTATTCCTTTTTTCCTCTAGGCATCATTCCTATTCCCGATTGGATATGTTTATTGTTGATATGTACCTGTTTAATAGAGCATCCTTCTCTGCGGTCAAGGACATCACATGGTCTGACCATTCCGCGGTGGAACTGACCATAGAGGAGTCTGCAAAAAGTACAAGCACATACATATGGAGATGTGATTTAGGCATGTTACAGGATATGAGATGTCAAGCTCAAATTTCTGAGCGCTTGCAGGAATTCCTCGAAATTAACGAGCCGTCAGTCTCTGACTCGTGGGTGCTGTGGGTTGCACAAAAAGCCTTCATTAGGGGGGTGTGCATCTAGCAGCAGGCACGGCTTCGGAAACAGCGGAAGGATAAGGTTTCTTCTCTAATAACTGAGATTTATATACTAGATGCAGACAACAAAATGAACCCCACAGATTCTAAGTCCCTTGCTATTATTAAACTCAGACAGGAGCTCCGGCTTCTTCTTTTGTAACAGTCAGATAAACATCTCCACTACCTAAAACAAAAATATTATTCCCAAGCGAACAAAGCTGGTAGGTTTCTGGCGAATCAGGTAAAACATAAACAGGCAAAATCCAGAATCCCTTATCTTTGACACCCCTCCACTAAGACTAAAATCACCCACCCGCAGGCTATAGCGGACGCGTTTGCCGACTTCTATAGTGCCCTGTACAACCTCCAGAATAATTCCTCAGAACATCAACCGACAACAGCGGACATAGACCGCTTTCTTAATGCCGTAACCCTTCCGTCTCTCTCAGAACCACAATTGCAGCTCCTTAACTCCCCAATTACACTAGGTGAGGTCCAATCTAGTGTTTCTTCCTTGCCAAAAGGCAAATCACCTGGTCCTGATGGGTTTTCCAACGAATTTTACCAACTCTTCCTCCAACATATAGGCCCCACTATGACTTCAGTGTATAATAAAGCTATGGAGGTCTCCTCTCTCCCTACAGACATCTTAGGAGCCCACATAGTCACTCTGCCCAAACCAGGCAAGGACCCCACAACACCAGCTAATTTCTGCCCATCTCACTCCTAAATTCTGATGCCAAAATATACGCCGTATCCTATCTAAGCATATCCAGGGTATGCTGCCCACACTCATCAACAGGAACCAGATGGGGTTTACTCCGGGCAGACAAACATCGGACGCCACAAGGAGACTAGTAGGTATAATGCACTTAGCGCAAACCTCCAAGAACCCATCTGTACTACTCACCTTAGATCCCGAAAAGGCATTCAATAGGGTACACTGGGGATATATGAGAGCCACTTTACAAAAATTAGGTTTTTCGGGCCCTATACTCTCTGCTATTACAGCACTATACTCCTCTCCGACGGCACAAGTATACACCTCTGGCATATTATCCAAAAGCTTCCATATAATGAACGGCACTAGGCAAGGATGCCCTCTGTCCCCAACGATCTTTAATTTAGTAACTGAGCCCTTAGCGGAGACCATCCGCTCCAATCCTCAAGAGACAGGATTCCAACTCCCGAACTATCACCACAAAATCCACTTGTTTGCCGATGATATTATATTGATGCTCACACAACCGACCATATTGCTTCCAGCAGTGTACGCCACACTCCAATCCTTTAGTAAGGTTTCCTACTAAAAACGTACTGCATCAAAATCCACGGTTCTCAATATAGGGGTACATTCCCAAGCTCAGGTGCTCCTCCAATCCTCCATCCCAATTCCCTGGTCCACAGATAGCATACATTATCTAGGCATCGACCTACCAGCTAATCCTTCCAGACTACTGTCGATGAATGTGAATAGAATACTTGCGAAAACAAATGAAGACCTCTCCCGAATGCGTACACTGCAACTCTCTTGGTGTGGTAGGGTGGCAGCTTATAAAATGTTCATACTACCACAATTGCTATACCTCTTTAGAGCACTCCCCATCCACTTCCCAATGACATACCTTACCAAACTTTCTAGATCAATGAAAAACTATATTTGGAATGGCAAACGGCCTTGCTGCGCTTTCTCAATTCTTGTAAAAAAGAAACAATTTGGAGGCGCTTCCATCCCCGACATTCCCACCTACTACTGGGCCACGATCCTAGCCCAAACACGCTATTGGGTCACCAACTCAGAGACTACCTTTTTAAAAAGCATTTATGCTGAAACGCATCAAGGCCACGCTGCTGACTGCCTACCTTTGCATCTGTATACGCTCTTTACCACGAGATGTTTGTAAGTGCAATTTGGTGTATTTTTATTTAATTAAAATTTTAGCAGTGTTACACTATTTTGTGCTCCCTTGTTTTTTGGTTCATTTCTGGCCATTTGACGGAGTGAGAGCCTCTCTGGTGTGGCGGTTCATATTTGCTATCACCTCTTCACCTCAACATCAGTGACCTCGGTCATCCCTTCGGATTATCCATCAATTGCACAACAAGCTGATTTGACTCATAGGCTATATGGCATTTTGAGTCCTATCGTTCTGGTGAGCACATTATATCTCTATATCTTGTTGGTGTTGGGATCCAGTGAGCACTTCAATTATCACTGTTGTGGACTGTTTTTTTCACTTCACATATGGGACTGTTGATTTGATGTTCACTTTTATTTATTTTGCAATTTATTTGTATTTACCTTTCTTGGTTTATATATATACACGTTTATATTGCTAGTATTTATTAGCGCTGCACTTTTTTCCACATTTTGTTATTCACAATTTTCTTGTCAGTTGTTTGGTGTAGCAGCTTTTTTATGGTTAGCGCAATATTTTTGCTTTTCACTTTTCCGATCTGGGTGGACCTGGAGAGAGATGCTGCTCCTGTTACGGATCTTACGGTTTTAGTACAGAGTGATAAATGGAAAGCGTCGACCGTTTTTGATCTTTCTCCCACTATACAAGCCTCTCTGCGGGTGTGGCGCCGCTCTCCAGCTTCATCAAATGAGCGTGACATACTTCCCACGACGACCTTACCACTATACCTTCTAAACCAACACTTATCTGATATCCCCACACACCTCTTGCACCGTTGGAACATCACATCCCTCAACTCTTTCTATGATGATGGTTCCCTCATCCTGGCTTCCGACTTAATACGCAAATATGACCTCCCACAATCTTCCTTCTATCACCTACTTCGCATTACCCACTTTCTAATGGAAAATACTTTACGATCCATACTGATTGATGGTAAAATATGGGACCTACAGTGCCTTGCGAAAGTATTCGGCCCCCTTGAACTTTGCAACCTTTTGCCACAGTTCAGGCTTCAAACGTAAAGATATAAAACTGTAATTCTTTGTGAAGAATCAACAACAAGTGGGACACAATCATGAAGTGGAACGAAATTTATTGGATATTTCAAACTTTGTTAACAAATAAAAAACTGAAAAATTGGGCGTGCAAAATTATTCAGCCCCTTTACTTTCAGTGCAGCAAACTCTCTCCAGAAGTTCAGTGAGGATCTCTGAATGATCCAATGTTGACCTAAATGACTATTTATGATAAATAGAATCCACCTGTGTGTAATCAAGTCTCCGTATAAATCACCTGCACTGTGATAGTCTCAGAGGTCCGTTTAAAGTGCAGAGAGCATCATGAAGAACAAAGAACACACCAGGCAGGTCCGAGATACTGTTGTGGAGAAGTTTAAAGCCAGATTTGGATACAAAAAGATTCTAAACATCCCAAGGAGCACTGTGCAAGCGATAATATTGAAATGGAAGGAGTATCAGACCACTGCAAATCTACGAAGACCTGGCTGTCCCTCTAAACTTTCAGCTCATACAAGGAGAAGACTGATCAGAGATGCAGCCAAGAGGCCCATGATTACTCTGGATGAACTGCAGAGATCTACAGCTGAGGTGGGAGACTCTGTCCAAAGGACAACAATCAGTCGTATACTGCACAAATCTGGCCTTTATGGAAGAGTGGCAAGAAGAAAGCCATTTCTTAAAGATATCCATAAAAGTGTAGTTTAAAGTTTGCAACAAGCCACCTGGGAGACACACTTAACATGTGGAAGAAGGTGCTCTGGTCATATGAAACCAAAGTCGAACTTTTTGGCAACAATGCAAAATGTTATGTTTGGCGTAAAAGCAACACAGCTCATCACCCTGAACACACCATCCCCACTGTCAAACATGGTGGTGGCAGCATCATGGTTTGGGCCTGCTTTTCTTCAGCAGGGACAGGGAAGATGGTTAAAATTGATGGGAAGATGGGAAGATGGATGGAGCCAAATACAGGACCATTCTGGAAGAAAACCTGATGGAGTCTGCAAAAGACCTGAGACTGGGACGGAGATTTGTCTTCCAACAAGACAATGATCCAAAAACATAAAGCAAAATCTACAATGGAATGGTTCACAAATAAACATATCCAGGTGTTAGAATGGCTAGGTCAAAGTCCAGACCTGAATCCAATCGAGAATCTGTGGAAAGAACTGAAAACTGCTGTTCACAAACGTTCTCCATCCAACCTCACTGAGCTTGAGCTGTTTTGCAAGGAGGAATGTGCAAAACTGATAGAGACATACCCCAAGCGACTTACAGCTGTAATCGCAGCAAAAGGTGGTGCTACAAAGTATTAACTTAAGGGGGCTGAATAATTTTGCACGCCCAATTTTTTAGTTTTTTATTTGTTAAAAAAGTTTGAAATATCCAATAAATTTTGTTCCACTTCATGATTGTGTCCCACTTGTTGTTGATTCTTCACAAAAAATTACAGTTTTATATCTTTATGTTTGAAGCCTGAAATGTGGCAAAAGGTCGAAAAGTTCAAGGGGACTGAATACTTTCGCAAAGCACTGTATTTACGTCTGCGCTTCCAAAACCCCCTAAACTCTCACAATATTATAACATCCTATTGGATAACGCAGAATTCCATAAAACCACTCACATGTTTAAGTGGGATAGAGACCTTACCACAACCTTTTCCATCCAGCAATGGAAAAGAGCACTCAGTGCGGTACATAGGTATACCCACTGTGCAAACCACTGGGAAATGACCCTCAAAATAATGAATAAGTGGTACTATACGCCCTTTCGATTATCAGGTTTCTCCCAGTCATACTCTCAGCTCTGCTGGAGGAACTGTTCTAATGTAGGGACTTTACTCCATGTGTTGTGGTCCTGCCCTTCCTTGACGAGCTTTTGGAACCAAGTGTTTTCCTACATAACCTCCCATACTGGATGACTAATAAACCCTTCTCCAGCTCTGGCTTTACTTCACTTGGGAAAAGACGATGTACCCGGTACGTATAGGCCTTGGGTCACACATGTATTACATGCAGCCAAAACGATTATACTGCGTAAATGGATGAGCACCGATGCACCGAATCTTACAGATGCGGTTTCTCTACCTAAATCAAACTACCAATTTGAGAAAGCTCTAGCAATAAACCAAATGTCGTTGAAATCCTTTAGTGATTACTGGGACTTCTGGGCCCTTACACTGGGTTGTGCTTAACATTGGTATAATTATAATGATATTTATTCCTCTTCTTCTTCTATAAACGTGAATGTGTTGTGTGCCATGCTCATGTACCTACTGTTTACCTCTGTGACAAGTTCTGTTATTGTTACTGCTAAAATGCATATATTGTTGAGAAATTTCCTTTCATTTCTGTTATGCTTTAAACTCCAATAAAAATTATTTGCAAAAAAATAAATAAAAATTGTGTATCATTTTGCATTTTGAAATTATGCTGCTTTGGTTTTTGTTGATGACAATGTTCCCTTTCCTATGGCCACTTCTCCAGCTGTATTTCATTTTCTTTTAATCCCTTTGTATTTGTTTTTTAAGAAAAATCTTTTTTTTTTCTTTGCAAATATCAATCAATATTCATCCATTCCTGTTAATTTTGTTGCCTCTGTAGGTACCACATATAAAAGTAGAGAGACATACTGTAATTGCGCTTGGGTAATTAGTCTGCTAGCACCAAAATTTTGTGATACCAAAAGTTAAAACAATAATAAATAAAGTACAGCACTATATGAAAACAAAATAAAGTTATATCCAACAACAGTGGATATAACAACAATATGTCACACCAATAATAAATAATAGCAATCAAGTATTTTGTCCATATAATAGTGTAAAAAATCTGAACGTATTCAAAAACTATAAAAAGCTCAAAGCATCCCATGTGACCAATCCACTCCCAAGTGACAGTGCAGAAACAGAAGAAAACACCAAGTAAATCTGGACTCCACACAGTGTTCACACAGGATCCTTAGGATCCACATGTACCATTCACTTTATCAGTGCCAGTCTGAGAGTTGAAATCACCCATTATAAGTACCTGTCTGTTTTTTTTTTTCCATCAATAAGATTCTTCAGGGTTTTATGTATAAGATCATATGATACTAAAATATTAGCAACACATTCCACCTCTTGATTCTTATAGTATGATATAGGAAAACTATAAATTCAACATTCCTCAACAGCTCTTAAAGCCTTTGTTCAGGAAAGAGCAAAATAAACCCCCCATATTGTATATTCTGGGCTATCAGATATCCTGGACAAACTGCAACATTCTTTTCAGCAGGGTTTCGTTTCAGCAGGGTTAGAAATCATCCTTGGCAGTCTGGGTCACATAGATGGAAGGAAAGCTCCAGATGAAAGTCCCTTGTCCTCCAGGCCACAAGGAAAATCATCTGCATCTAGTCTGCCTCATCCCACCTATCTTGGTCATCTGCTTTGCCTGCTCCACCTCTTTGGGTTTGTTACCTTACAAGAGTAACAGAAAAAGCAGATTATATGTTCCTTCCAACTGTACCAAAAAACATAGCTTACTAATCACATTTCTTTATCTGCCCATTTCTGACTTCAAAACTATTGTAGGGTGTCCACTGCTGTCTTGTAGCATTCTTAGGGATAGGTAGAGATTTCCAGAGGAAAGGATAAACCTGCATCTCTCTCTATGCTGTCCTGGGAAAAATGGCCCACTGTTCTCCAGTCTTTACAGAATAGCATCCTCTAGGAATGTGCCCCAGTTTATGAGAACAAAAACGCCTAATGTGACTTAATATACCATTCCCAGCCACTTGCTTACACCTCTTCAGCAAAGCTGGTGTAGGGATCCCATCTATTTTCTCTCTAGGGATCCCCACCTTAAGTAAATCAGTCCAAATTTGTCTCCAGGAGATCATGGCCTTTGCCTTCCTGTTGTTTGATTCAGCTTGGCCATCTCAATGTGTCCCAGCTTCCCGCTTATGGGGCGTAATAGTTACACTTGTCCAATCTCTGCTTACAGGCTTTGGGCCTTTGTTGTTTATGAGGTCATCACAAGACTTGATCATGAGGACTACACACTTATCATTCAAATCTTCAGCTTTGTCTGCAGTGGTTCGAACACACTTCAAAGCCACAGCAGGTTTCACTTTGAGTTCACTACATTCTAAATATCTTGTCTTGCTTGCAGGGTCTTGCAAACACCTGATAGTCACTGCAAGCTGCTCTTTCAACAAGTTTAATTTTACCTCTGACTTTTCTGTTTTTCAGATTCTGTATGTAGAGCATGCAGGAAATGCAAACAAAACACAGCAACTGCCCATATCTCTCCCTTACTGAACCCAAAACTTTTCATACTAAAATCTGAGAAAAAAAAAAAACAGAGACTCCATCACTCCAAGCTCTGTTCAAAGGAGATCTCTTTCCAGACTGTTTCTTCTCCAAAGTCCTGCAAACAACTTTTACTTTGTCCCTCACCACATGGTTGTCAAATTTCTTTCCCCTTCCTCCACTTCCTGCCTACATTATTTCCTTTAGCATCATGTCCTGTGCTGAGCTTCACAAACCAGTCCAACAAGTTAATTTGCACATCAATTTGGGAGGTCTAGTTTTCAAAAACTACACATGTAACTAACATCTAACAATTCTTACATCTATGCAAAAAATTTACAAAATATCTATAGCAACCCGTGTTTCTAGTTTCACATCTATCAGGAATCCCACACCCTTTCTTCCTTTGAAGTTTGCTTTTGATTTTAACATTTTGTAAGTTCTTCCATTTCTAGAATGTGTTCATTTTCATCTTTAGCATATATTTCTGACAGTCCCAAGATTGTTTTTATGCTTTTCTTGGCACTGCATCCAGATTAGATTTTATCTCCCTTGAGGTAATTTGTTTTGATTCTTGCATTTTGTGGTCTTGCATGTTTGAAATGAGTACTGGAGCTGCATAGCCACTCAACATAGTGTTTCCAGGTTCTGCCACTAAAAGTCTGTAGTTGGGACTCAATTTCATTTTTCTACCTAATATCAGTTTTTTATTACAGTATTCATGAATTTTGTATGTATATTATATTAACTATTCTGGTGGCCTGTTTATTGAAACCCTGCCTCTGTACTGCTCCCAGGCCACTACATGTATTCCAAATTTTCTGGTGTGTGGAATACTTGCTCCCCCACTGCATACTTCATTTCTCCCATTGGTAGAAGGAACCACGGCATGAGGAGGGGGAACAGCAAAGAAGCAGCAGTTCAACAAATGGGCCACTTTTAATTGGTAACATAAGTGCCTTTTCTTTTATAAAGTATACAATTCTATTGCTTTCTCAGTACTCAATAAATTCACAGGCATTAACTCCTATAAGTGTGGGACATTTTGATCTCATAGAGAAAATAGTTCTTCTTTATCCTTATAGGATAAGTTCACCTTTGTAAAAAAAAAAAAAATGCAGGTAAAAAAATATGCATTTATTTATTTCTTCCTACTATGAGTCTGCAAAGCATTACATCCTCAATCAGAAGATCATGGGTGCAATGCAGGGCTCTTGTAGACAGTCTGTGTAAGCTGTCTGCTTGTACCTCATATGAGCAGGCAGTTACACACTGACAGGCAGACTTCATGAACTACCTAGAGAGCTCAGCAGCAACCTGGTAGTTCATTGAGAACTACAAATTGAGAGCCACAAAAGCTGTCAGTACTTGTAGTTTCACATTCACAGAACTCTGTGAAAGAGTTTTTAGATTGTTAAAGTGAGTGCGTGGAGAAGATTCCCACTTGCTGTCAAACAAGGGAGTGGGGGGATGTGGAGGCTGCTATATCTGTAACATATTACATGTTACACCCAGAATATGGGTGTAACATGTAATATGTTACGAAAGGTGAACTTTTCCTTTAACCACTTCAGGACCAGCAGGTTTTACTCCCTTAATGACCAGGCCATTTTTTGCAATTTGGCACTGCGTAACTTTAACTGGTAATTGTGCAGTCATGCAATGCTGTACCCAAACAAAATTTATGTCCTTTTTTCCCACAAATAGAGCTTTCTTTTGGTGGTATTTGATCACCTCTGCGGTTTTTATTTTTGGCGGTATAAACGAAATAAGACCTAAAATTTTGACAAAAATATTACATTTTTTACTTATAAAAAATATCTAATAAACTAAATTTTTGTCATAAATGTAGGCCAAAATTGTTTAGCTACATGTCTTTGATAAAAGAAATCTCAATAAGCGTATATTTATTGGTTTTCGCAAAAGTTATAGTGTCTACAAACCATGGTGTACAATAGATACTGGAATTTACGCAGCTTTTACTTTCTGACTGTCTATCTCAATTCTTGAAGTGCTAAAATGGCAGGACAGTCCAACCCCCCCCCCCCAAATTACCCCTTTTTTTAAAGTATACACCCCCAAGGAATTTCCTGAGCAGTATGTTGAGCCCATTGAATGATTACTTTTTTGTCACAGGTGTTTGAAAAAATGACAAAAAAAAAACAAACAAGTTGTCATTGAAATGATATATTGCTTACACTTCTGATGGTCATATCTGAAATGACACCCGCAAATACATTCTACTGCTTCTCCTGAGTATGGTGACATCCCATGTGTGAGACTTTTTGGCAGTCAAGCCACATACAGGACCCCGAAAATAAATCCCTGCTTTCAGGCTTTCTAAGGGAGTAAATTGTTGATTTCACTCCTCACTACCTATCACAGTTTCGAAGGATATAAAATGCCAAGATAGCATAACCCCCCCCCAAATTACCCATTTTAGAAAAGGCGACACCCTAAGCTATTTGCTGAGAGGTCTGTTGAGTCAATGGAATATTTTATATTTTGCTTCAAGTTTTGAGAAAATTAAATTTTTTTCCCCACAAAGTTGTCACTTATATGATATATTGCTCACACATGCCATGGGTATATGTGAAATGACACCCCAAAATACATTCTGCTGCTTCTCCTGAGTATGGGAATACCCCATGTGTAAGACCTTTTGGCAGTCTAGCCGCATACAGGACCCCGAAAAACAATCATCACTGTCTTTATGCTTTCTAAGGGTGTAAATTGTTGATTTCACTCCTCACTACCTATCACAGTTCGGAGACCATGAAATGCCAAGATAGCACAAATTCCCACCCATGACTCCTTTTCGGAAAGTAGACACCTTAAGCTATTTGTTGAGAGGCATGTTGAGTCCATGGAATATTTTATATTTTGCCACAAGTTTTGGGAAAATGACAACATTTTATTTTTCACACAAATTTGTCACTTAAAGCATAACTCTACTCTGTTGAAAAAAAAAATTCCCCTCTGGGTGATCTATGTACATTAACCACTTTAGCCCCAGCCCTATTTCGGACACTTTTTGTTCACAAGTTAAAACCAGTATTTTTTCCTAGAAAACTACTTAGAACCCCCAAACATTATATATATTTTTTTAGCAAAGACTCTGGAGAATAAAATGTCGGTCATTGCAAAATTTTTTGTCACGCGGTATTTGCGCAGCGGTCTTTAAAACGCCATTTTTTTGGAAAAAATTTGAAAAATCACATTTCACTGCAGTTAAAAAATACTAAACAGTAAAGTTAGCCCATTTTTTTTGTATATTGTGAAAGATGATGTCACGCCGAGTAAATAGATACCAAACATGTTACGGTTTAAAATTGCGCCCCCCCGTGGGATGGCGACAAACTACGGTCAATAGAGATCTCAATCTGCGACGCTTTAAATTTATTTAACGGTTACCAGTTTAGAGTTAGAGTGTAGCTCTTTTTTTTTAATTATTGCCCACGCTCTGGCGATCGCGGCGATACCTCACATGTGTGGTTTGAACAGCGATTTCATTTGCGGCTCGACTTGCGTATACGTTTTTTTTTGTGCGCGAGCTAACGGTGACGGGGACGGCTAAATTTTTTTTTTTTTTTTTTTCCTATTTATTTTTTCTTTTTTTTTAAACTTTATTACAGGTTTTTAAAAAAAAAAAAATCTGATCACTTTTATTGCTGTCACAAGCAATGTAAACATCCCTGGTGACAGCAATATGTCGTGACAGGTACTCTTTATGGAGGGATCGAGGGTCTAAAAGACCCTGGACCCCTCCACTACACTTCCCTGTATGCAAAACGCCAAAAACGGCATTTTTGCATACAGACGTTTTTCAAATCTGCCGCCTTTTGCAGCACAGTAACCCGGACGTGACGTCATGGACGCCGCCTCCGGGTTACGTCATCGGAGACCCGATCGATGCCGTTTCCGGCATTCATCGGGACTCCATCCAGCCGGCGGACGTGCCGGCTGGGTGCTCGGGGCTCCCGGTGGGACGGTAGCCCCGAGCAAAGCCGCGGAAGGCGGCGGGAGGGGGGGACGTCCCCTCCCGCCCCCCCGGGTAACGATCGAGCGGCTCCCGAGCCGCATCGATCGTTACCGACGGAAAGCCGACCGTCGGCTTCAAACAACGGTACCGGGATGATGCCTCTAGCTAGAGGCATCATCCCGGTATAACCCCGCAAAGTCTGATCACGTAGAGGTTACGTGACTGGTAGTAAAGTGGTTAAAGGAATTTTAACAAACTTTGTTGCAGATTCCTACCTTTTGTTATTCTGAAGAAATCAGTTTGCTCCTCTGTGCCTCGTGGGTCTAATGGGAGTGGTTTCATAAGTATCAACCAGCTGTGGCAGTTGCAGGGCACTAATGAAAAAAGCTGCTGGGCCTGCATCCCTTAAGAAATGTTTTTACTGATAGTATCTCACAAAAAATGACATTTTTGTTGCAGGGGATGCAAGAAATCTGACTTGTCTCCTAGGAAGACTTCTGGGAAAATCGGTGAGCCAATCACACAAGCAGGAAATTATGTTTTTGGGGTGTGGTTAGTACACATTCTGTGTACAGAACAGCTCCAGGTATCCATAGTGCATTTTCAGAAAATTACAAGAGCCACAGATTGAAAAGGAAAGGTAATTTTTAGTGATGAGCCAAACACCCCCTGTTCGGTTTGCACCAGAACATCTTGAACTGGGGAAATGTTCTAACAAACATACAAACTCATTTTAAATGTGACTATTAATCACATGCTGGCCAGGGGAGATTTGAACCCATAGCCTCTAACTTGCAAGCCTGTTATTCTACCATCTACGCTACCAAGCAATCTGATTTACCTAAGACTCTCTCTGCTAACTAACTTCTATCTGAGTTTGACAGCTCTTTTATAGGGCTCTGACGTCACCAGCACCCATAATCCACTGCCCAGTTGCAGTGAATAAATTACTGATGTTACGTCAGAAGGGGTAAGAAAAACACAGAATTGTTGACATTGTTGCAGATTTATTAAAAAAGAAAAACTGAAATATCACATGGTCCTAAGTATTCAGACCCTTTGCTCAGTATTTAGTAGAAGCCCCCTTTTGATCTAATACAGCCAGGAGTCTTTTTGGGAAAGATGCAACAAGTCTTTCACACCTGGATTTGGGAATCCTCTGCCACTCCTCCTTGCAGATCCTCTCCAGTTCTGTCAGGTTGGATGGTAAACGTTGGTGGACAGCCATTTTTAGGTCTCTCCAGAGATGCTCAATTGGGTTTAAGTCAGGGCTCTGGCTGGGCCATTCAAGAACAGTCACAGAGTTGTTGTGAAGCCACACCTTCGTTATTTTAGCTGTGTGCTTAGGGTCATTGTCTTGTTGGAAGGTAAACCTTCGGCCCAGTCTGAGGTCCAGAGCACTCTGGAGAAGGTTTTTGTCCAGGATATCCCTGTACTTGGCCGCATTCATCTTTCCCTCGATTGCAACCAGTCGTCCTGTCCCTGCAGCTGAAAAACACCCCCACAGCATGATGCTGCCACCACCATGCTTCACTGTTGGGACTGTATTGGACAGGTGATGAGCAGTGCCTGGTTTTCTCCACACATACCGCTTAGAATTAAGGCCAAAAAGTTCTATTTTGGTCTCATCAGACCAGAGAATCTTATTTCTCACCATCTTGGAGTCCTTCAGGTGTTTTTTAGCAAACTCCATGCGGACTTTCATGTGTCTTACACTGAGGAGAGGCTTCCGTCGGGCCACTCTGCCATAAAGCCCTGACTGGTGGAGGGCTGCAGTGATGGTTGACTTTCTACAACTTTCTCCCATCTCCTGACTGCATCTCTGGAGCTCAGCCACAGTGATCTTTGGGTTCTTCTTTACCTCTCTCACCAAGGCTCTTCTCCCCCGATAGCTCAGTTTGGCCGGACGGCCAGCTCTAGGAAGGGTTCTGGTCGTCCCAAACGTCTTCCATTTGAGGATTATGGAGGCCACTGTGCTCTTAGGAACCTTAAGTGCAGCAGAAATCTTTTTGTAACCTTGGCCAGATCTGTGCCTTGCCACAATTCTGTCTCTGAGCTCTTCAGGCAGTTCCTTTGACCTCATGATTCTCATTTGCTCTGACATGCATTGTGATCTGGAAGGTCTTATATAGACAGGTGTGTGGCTTTCCTAATCAAGTCCAATCAGTATAACCAAACACAGCTGGACTCAAATGAAGGTGTAGAACCATCTCAAGGATGATCAGAAGAAATGGAAAGCACCTGAGTTAAATATATGAGTGTCACAGCAAAGGGTCTGAATACTTAGGACCATCTGATATTTCAGTTTTTCTTTTTTAATAAATCTGCAACAATATCAACAATTCTGTGTTTTTCTGTCAGTATGGGGGGCTATGTGTACATTCATGAGGAAGAAGAATGAACCTAAATGATTTTAGCAAATGGCTGCAATATAACAAAGAGTGAAACATTTAAGGGGGTCTGAATACTTTCCGTACCCACTGCATATATACAAAATGTATTTTGTTTTGCGCTTTTGTATTTTTTGTTCTAACTTTATTGCTATCACAAGGGAGGAACAACATCCCTTGTGACAGCATGGGCCGTGACAGGTCCTCTTTATGGAGAGATTTGGGGTCTATTAGCCCTTAAATCCCTCCTCTGGTCCCCACATGCAGCCGATCAGACCGAGATGTCTGCTGATGACCAGGTAAACAAAGGGGCGGAACTGAAAGTGATGAACTACTCGTCTCTCCCGGTTTACAGGGTTATGGAGAGAGGGAAATTACGTCAGTTCCTCTCTCTCTCTGTACAGGGTAGCCATCAGCCGCATTGCTCCTGGGCACTGCAATTGTACAGTAGAGCCCAGGAGAGGTGGCGGCAGTAGGAGGAGGGGGGTGGGACTCTCTTACAGGAACCTCCATTTGGGGGAAGTGGTTAAAGTAGATCTCTAGCCAAAAAACAAAAAAAATACTAGCACATTTAGAGAATAAAAATAAAACTTTTTCCGCAATGCTCACCCTCAATCCAGAGCTGACCCTGTAGTACTTTCCAACACTAGATGTCTTTGTGATTGAATGACAGCCTGCCTCATTCCACCTACTTTCTCTGCGCCCCGGGTGCCAGAGCAACATTATCACATAGTCTAGGCTCAAAGTAATATTGAACTGCATAGCATTTACATGTATTGTAATTAGATTTGTACCATCCAAAACAGCAGAGAAGAAGAGGAGGATCAATGACAACTACTGACTGAACTACTGACTGACCTGAAGAGGTCTACTATGATCTGGGTTTATACTAGACTACTGCCTTAACTAACTTCTCAAGTCATCATTTACTTATTCATCGATTTACCATTAAAATATTGTTAATTTAATATATTTAAAGAGAAACAATATTGTATTTTGTGTAATATTTTAAGATACAGAATAGGTACTGTAATTACTATTAATAAGAGATATGTTACAAACAAATGCATTATTAGTCCCTACTATAATCCATATGTTATTAATTACACAATATTTCATTTCCTCAGTCACTCAGCTTTGGGCAGGTATGTGAAAAAATGGTTCAGCAAACATTGTTTTGCTGATTCACATTGCATGCTATTTAATTATTTAATAAATTATTAGTAGCTTGACTTTATTAAAACAGCATTTGCCGTTTTTATTAGAATGATGAGAAATTATTTAATCAACCCAATCTACAAGTGAATGGGTTTATTTAACAGAAAAAGGATAAAGAACTCTTTTGAAATAATAGGGTTCCCCTTTCTTTAACAACTCACTTGTTCCGACTGTGTGCTTTCAAGCATTCTCCTGCCAAATTCATTCTGCATCAACAGGAGAAGGATGATAAATTATCTGGCTACCTAGGGGAGGGAGAGAAATCCTTAGCATGGTTCTGGGAATTTGTTAAGTACTTCTGTGGAGCTTCAACCTCATAATCGCTCACAGCAAGTTGGCCTTTATGCCTTATAAAGTGGGATGATGATTAATGATCTTTTAAGAGGACAAGGCAGGGCAAAAGACTCACATGCTGGACCACTGAAACATGACTACCATTTGTAGAAGAAAAATAACAGGCTTTTCATTTGTGTAATCTAGACCTTTTTTTAAAGGCAGAACCTAAAATGATTATTCGTTGTGCATTTTTCACATTCTTGAATGAATTATGAAAATAAGAAACTGTTTATAACTCCAGGCTCAGAGGCAGGGGAAAAATATTAAATTACAGACAGGATGTTTCCTATGCCTGATATTCCTATTTATGATGATATGTTAATGTATATCACATATGCTATATGATATATAATCTTTATATAATCTATTTACAGGATATATATTAACAATTAAAAACTACTTAATAAGCATGATCTTATAAATTCAAAAAAAAAAAAAATTATATTGATCTAGAATATAATAATAGTATTAGCAAACCATGTCGTACCTGATGTATGCAAAGGCACAGAAGGCCATGTACTGGCTGGGCACATAATCCTAGCTTTTTAAACATGTACAATTAAAAACAAACCACGCAACACAACCTTTATGTTTCAAGATTCAACACAGCTCAGACTGATTCACAGACAACAGAGATTGTTAGAAACACCACTGGAAATGGACTTTAAAAATAGTTTAGGATGATGACAGAAACAAGCAAGTTATAATAGATGCCAATAGTCTGCAGACTTTAGTAGGGAAGTTTTGATTAAAAAGTGTAAAAGCAAAGAATATATCCATTCATTTTATGATCAAATCAGGAGAATTTAGGATTGCATTCTTTTTATTAACCAGAATATCTGCATTCTGATCTGTCTTTTCTTTCAAAGAACAACATCATTGAGAAATCTAGGCAGTTATAATTATTAATTTGTATGATTCTCCACTAACTATAAAAAGTACATCAGCAGACAGTTAAGCAACTAAATACAACTTGCCGACCAGCCGCCGCAGATCGGCAAGTTCCTGTAGATCACCGTATCTTTAAGGCGGTTCGATATTACAAGCCCATCCGACCCAAAGTTAGAAAACACCCCCTAGGCTCACACTTAACTCTTTGATCGCCTGAGTTAACCCCTTCCCTGCCAGTGTCATTATTACAGTAACAGTGCATATTTTAAGCACTGATTACCGTAGTAATGTCACTGGTCCCCTCAAAAGTGTCAAAAATGTTAGTTAGGGGTTCAATCTGTACGCTGCAATGTCGCAGTGCCGCTAAAAATCGATGGTCACCGCCATTACTAGTAAAAAAAATAAAAATAAATAAAATGACATAAATCTATCCCCTTGTTTGAAAGTGTGATAACTTTTGCGCAAACCTATCAAAATACGCTTATTGGGTTTTTTCTTTTACCAAAAATATGTAGCAGAATAAAAATTGGCCTAAAATTATGAAAAAATTTGTTTTTTTTATTTGTTTTTTTTTTGGGTAATGTTATATAGCAGAAAGTGAAAAATATTGTTTTTTTGTTTCCGAATTGTCGTTACTTTTTTGTTTATAGCGCAAAAAATAAAAGTCACAGAGGTGATCAACTATCACCAAAAGAAAGCTCTATTTGTGGGGGAAAAAAACGACCGTGCAACTGTCTGTTAAAATAATGTAGTGCCGAATCGCAAAAAATGGCCTGGTCATTAATGGGGAAAATCTGAAATCCAGAAGTGGTAATGAAAATCTTGGTTTGCAAATTGTACTGTACTGTCAGCACTAGCTAGGGAGGTTTTCAATCATGAAGGTTTTAGGATATCTAACAGTAGCTAAATAAATCAAATCAAGCACTGTTTATTTTTTCACTACAGAAGGGGAATTCCCCGGCACTTAAACCTTTGTGGGTAGTCAAGTCACCATAATTTATTCACAATGTGTACTACAATGTCATGAATATGAGGCTGGAGTTAACTAGAACTACTGTACAAAACTGAAAATTAGGGAAACATGACCACCATTCAGCACACTATTTAATTAGAATGCTTCTGCATTAGGGTTACACAAAAAAATGGTATTTATTTGGGTTTCCTCTGCAGCTAAGGTAATATTTTTAATTATGCCAGTGACCAGAAGCATGTTTTATTTCAGGGGTAATGGTTTTAGCATGGCAGTTGGTTAATTTTTATTAAAGAATTTTAAGCAATAGAAAAAGTGGCCAGTAACCTTGAAGTGCTGGGTTGGTACTTTTAGAATGGGGACATCATAAAAAGTTTATGAAAATAAAACATTACGTTTGTGTGAATTTCCAGTAGAATAGGTCTTTACCTAAATATTAATCTCTTGGATACAATGAATGTCTTGATATAGCAGTCAAAAGTATAATGCTGTACCAATATTTACTGCTTTAAAAATGGCACAGGCTTGTCACAGAGTCCTATAATATTTTTGTTATGAGCCCCTTTCAAGTATTTGTGAAGGAGAGAAAAGCCCCCAGGGGTTTTCAGGCAGCAAATGAATAGACTGGAAATGTGTTAAAAAGAATTCATCTTTATTATGAAACAATTAAAATATTGGTAGTGATTGTTTTTTCTCTTTTCAACAGTATATCTATCCACAATTCGTGTCTTTCCTATTTGGTTGGTGTCACCCTCTCCCCTCTATTACGTTGCCTTTCAATTTTTACTTTGAAAGCTATCCACCAAGCCCCCCCAAATCACTCCTTGCTACTAAATCTACCCACCCAATGATCATTTTTTATTAAGCTACATTTGTTATAATGGTGTTCTTTTGCAGGCAGGTGTCTCGCTGTCTCATGGGGAGTTCCAATTGTGACCCTCTGTAAGTTAGTGTGTTTCTCCAGCCTGTCCAGGGTCATGGGAGGACCCCCCCTCTTTTGGGAGGACTCTATATCTATGGAAGTGTCTTTGGTCAACAGTCCTCCATCATCTATATGACATCACACACCCCCCTAAGGAAGACCTTATTGTATAGGTCGAAACGCGTCGGGGTACCACCTTGTTGGTCATGATGATTCATTGTATACTGTTTATGCTTTTAACAATTGTGCCATTCATTATGATGGACCTATATCTGTAACCAGAGCTCAAATTTTACCACACGTATTTCACTACCAACATTTTACTTTCAATAGATTTTTATTGATTTTAGAGCATATAAATGAACAATACAATCATGAAGAGAATGTAATCATAGTCATTAAACAAAATAAAACAAGACAAAACAATAAGAAAAAAGGGGGTATGCAGAAACTCGATACGGAACTTGAACAGGTATCGCATAAATGTGGTCAAAAGCATATGTTGTAAATTTAACAATATTGCATAACGGTTAGTCAAGATACTGTCTCAGTAAGGCAATTGCTGCCAAGCAGCAAACAAACAGTAAACAAGGAAACAAGGAAACAAAGCGTCAACCTTATGTGGTAGGAGTATAGTATCAGCTATGGGTCCATATGTGCCAGTCCTTATGGAACTTAGCTCCCCGTGTAACTGAGTAAGCGTAGGCTTTTTCCAGAGAATATTGGAGGTTAACCAGTTTTACCACCTCCAGATGAGATGGGGCCACCGGCTGTTTCCAGTGTCTTGCAATGGATGTTCTAGCTGCAGTAAGAACATGGCAATACACCGTTCTCATGTCTTGTGGGATACCATCCATCCCCAGAGAGAGAAGGGCCATTGCCGGACTAGGTTTGTGGAGGATCCCAGTAATGTCAGATAGAACTTCAAATACCTTTCTCCAGTAGCCTGTCAGTCCCAAGCAGGACCAGAAAACATGTAAGAGTGTGCCAGGTTGGTCACAGTTGCGCCAGCATAGTGGGCTATGGGTAGGGTATATTTTAGATAGCCTGTAAGGTGTGAGATACCATCTAGTAATGATCTTTTGCGTCTGTTCACTACCAACATTTTAATTGTTTCATAATAAAGATGAATTATTTTTAACAAATTTCCAGTCTATTCATTTGCTGCCTGAAAAACCCCTGGGGGCTTTTCTGTCCTTTTCTTGTATTATTGGGGTGTGCAGCATTCTCCCCAGTATTGTGTTGTTTTCCTTCCCATTTTTTAGTATAGGTTTGCTCCTGCACTGACCAAAAATGTTGATTTCAACAAATGTATATATATATATATATATATATGTCAGTATCTCACAAATGTGAGTACACCCTTCACATTTTTGTAAATATTTTATAATATCTTTTCATGTGACAACACTGAAGAAATTACACTTTGCTACAATGTAAAGTAGTGAGTGCACAGCTTGTACAACAGTGTACATTTGCTGTCCCCACAAAATAACTCAACACACAGCCATTAATATCAATGCCGCTGGCAATAAAAGTGAGTACACCCATAAGTTAAAATGTCCAAATTGTGCCCAAAGTGTCAATATTTTGTATGGCCATCATTATTTTCCAGCACTGCCTTAACCCTCTTGGGCATGGAGTTCACCAGAGCTTCACAGGTTGCCACTGGAGTCATCTTCCATTCCTCCATGACAACATCACATAGCTGGTGGATGTTAGAGACCTTGTGCTCCTCCACCTTCTGTTTGAGGATGTCCCACAGATGCTCAATAGGTTTTAGGTCTGGAGACATGCTTGGCCAGTCTTCGCCTTTACCCTCAGCTTCTTTAGCAAGGCAGTGGTTGTCTTGGAAGTGTGTTTGGGGTCGTTATCATGTTTGAATACTGCCCTGCGGCCCAGTCTCCGAAGGGAGGGGATCATGCTCTACTTCAGTATGTCGCAGTACATGTTGACATTCATGGTTCCTTCAATAAACTGTAACTCCCCAGTGCCGGCAGCACTCTTGCAGTCCCAGATCATGACACTCCCACCACCATGCTTGACTGTAGGCAAGACACAATTATCTTTGTACTCCTCACCTGGTTGCCGCCACACGCTTGACACCATCTGAACCGAATATGTTTTTCTTGGTCTTATTAGACCACAGGAGATGGTTCCAGTAATCCATGTCCTTAGTCTGCTTGTCTTCAGCAAACTGTTTGCGGGCTTTCTTGTGTATCCTCTTTAGAAGAGGCTTCCTTCTGGGACGACAGCCATGCAGACCAATGTGATGCAGTGTGCAGCGTATGGTCAGAGCACTGACAGGCTTACTCCCCACCCCTTCAACCTCTGCAGCAATTCTGGCAGCACTATTTCCCAAAGACAACCTCTGGATATGACGCTGAGGGTGTGCACTCAACTTCCTTGGTCGACCATAGCGAGGCCTGTTCTGAGTGGAACCTGTCCTGTTAAACCGCTGTATAGTCTTGGCCACCATGCTACAGCTCAGTTTTAGGGTCTTGGCAATCCTCTTATAGCCTAGGCCATCTTTCTGTAGAGGAACAATTCTTTTTTTCAGATCCTCATGGAGTTCTTTACCATGAGGTGCCATGTTGAACTTCCAGTGACCAGTATGAGAGCATGAGAGCGATAACACCAAATTGAACACACCTGCTCCCCATTTACACCTGAGGCCTCGTAACACTATTGAGTCACATGACACTGGAGGAGGGAAAATGGCAAATTGTGCCCAATTTGGCCAGTTTCACATTAGGGGTGTACTCACTTATTTTGCCAGTGGTTTAAACATTAATGGCTGTCTGTTGAGTTGATTTGAGGGGACAGCAAATTTACACTGTTATAAAAGCTGTACACTTACTACTTTACATTGTAGCAAAGTCTAATTTCTTACGTGTTGTCACATGAAAAGGTATAATAAAATATTTACAAAAATGTGAGGGTTGTACTCACTTTTGTGAGATACTGTATATGTGTATACAAATATATAAAGTATATATATTGTATATATTTTGAATGTACACAGGATTGCTCAGCAATTATAAAGAATGCTATGTGGCACACCTGTGTTGCAAATCAGCAGTGTTGATCACCATATTATAGTAAAAGTATTCTGAAAAATACAGTTTTTCATTTTTTATGAAAGCTCAGGTCAATTCTTTGTTTAAATGTAGCCTAGATGGCAAATTGATTTAAACATGAAGTAAGACCAAAGAAAATGCTATTAACACTTTCAGATTATATGCACAAATTCAATAAATAAAAACACAGCAGTTCAAAAAAAAACTCTCTTCGCCATAATTTAGGAGTCATTTTGAAATGAATAGCTAGTCTGTAAAGATTAGAGATGGGGTTTAAGTTTGGGGCAACACAGGGTTCGCAAATACATTTTCACTAATTGCCATTCACCAAGCAAGAGAACTACGCAGTTTGTTCAGCTGTCCACCACAAAATACTTCTGGTTCCTGCAGGAAGTAATGATAAATTAAGTGGTTACATCACCCGGTGGCACTGCCCTCTTTTGACATCACATGATGATGGATTTACATCAAGGGACATTATTTTTACATTTTTTTAAAAAAATGTTGTTATTACTTTTGTACACTTTTTTGGTAAATGGATAGGGGTACTATGTACCAGATACCCATTCACAAAGGAGGGGGCTTGGGATCTGGAGGCCCTCTTGTTAAAGGGGGCTTCCAGATTCCGATAAGCCCCCTGCCTGCAGCCCCCGACAACCACAGCCCTGGGTTGTTGGGAAAAGGCCCTTGTTTATATCAACATGGGAAGAAGGCAAGCCCCCCCACCCCAAAGCACCCACCCATGTTAAGGGCATATGGCCCAGTATGGTTTAGAAGGGGGACACTCGCTCATCCCCCCCCTTTACTGACTTGCCAGGCTGCATGCACAGATACGGGTCTGGTATGGATTTTGGGGAGGATCCACGCCATTTTTTTAAAAAATGTTGCCATTATTTTTCTTTATTTTTTTTACTGCCACTTTTTTTTTATTCAGCTGTCAGTGGGGGAACCCATTGACAGCTGATGACTTTGGTTGTTATAGCGAACCTTCAGTCATTTTTTCATCTTTCCATCTAGTAAATCTTCTGCCCTTGTTGTTTTACCTTTGCATAGTAAAACATTTTTTTTCTGCCAGTAAATACCTTATACAGCCCGCTTCCTCTTTCTTGTCTGGTAATTAGCCTAGGGCTAATGACACCATGCACAGCTCTCTCTCTCACTCTAGTGAGAACTTGTCAGCAAGGGGGAGAGGTGAGTTATAGAAGAGTTGCAGAGCTGGATGGGGGCTGGATGAGGGCAGAGATAACAGGAGACTGCAGAGATCCATGTATTTTCATCAAGAGAGGAGAAATGAGCAGGCAAGCAGTGGTGTAAGTGTGTCTGTCTGTATATATGTTTGTGTGTGTGTCTGTGTACATCCAGGAAGTGAACAGGCAGCAGCTTCAGCTGCCCATAGTTAAAATGGCTGCAGCCAGACTTAGTAGACGGATATTTCTGGAGCATATTTGGCAAGTACAGAATCACAGTATATATAAAATAACATGCAACGTGGTTTGAGGGAAGCTTCAGAATGGAAAATATGCTTTTATTACAAATTATGTGAGCAGACTGCAGTTCCTCTTTAAGAACGATATGCTCCTTAACAACCAGCTTACACTGCACCCTGATTGGACAAAGCTTTGCTGACCCAGGGCACAGAATGCACTGGGCAGAGCTCAGTGTATTGCAGGGTGTTCGTCGGGGCAAACACCCAGCGAACACCCTGCAAATTCAGGTGTTTGGCAAACGGCCAAACAGGCAAATGTTCGGCTCAAACTCGTACTCGGCCCGAAACGTTTGCCCATTTCTATTTATTGAAATACTTTATAAATGTGTGGTGTGTTTATTTGCCATTTAATTGTTTATTGTAAAGAGAAATGTACCTATGTACTGTACCTAGGCACCCCTTAGTCATTAGGGCCCTCATTCAGGGTGCCAGATATTTAAAAACCTTTTTATTTTAAAGATGATAATAATCCAAATTTGGATAATTCCTCCCTACAGACCCCAACATCCCTCAGGCCAGTAATGTGGGGCAGAGGCCCTGGCCCCTATCAACATAGGTACAAAATGCTTTGACAATGGGGCTTCTCTGGCAAGGTACCCTCCCCATGTTGAGGGTATGTGTATTGATATGGTTCAGGAGGAGGGCTCCTCTCACCTGGCCAGGCAGGTTGCATGCTCAAATAAGGGTCTGGTATAAATTTGGGGGCACATCGTTATTTATTTGTTTGGGTCACTTTAAAATCCATACCAGACCCCCACCAAGGATAATGTCTTTTTTTACTTCAGTACATAGTATACAGTAGGTGTGTCAGTTTACCTGCAGGTTTAAGGAAACCCCCAAGCATGGCATTTAACCCCTTCTGGACCAGAAGGATTTGTCCCCTTAATGACCAGGCTATTTTTTCGATTCGGTACTGTGTTACTTTAACGGACAATTGCGTGGTCGTGCAACATAGTACCTTTTTTTCTTACAAACAGAGATTTCTTTTGGTGGTATTTGATCACCTCTGCAATTTATTTTTTTGCACTATAAACAAAAACGAGCCACAATTCTGGAAAAAAAAAAAAAAGGTATTTTCACATTCTGCTATATAACATTTCCAAAAAAACTTAAAAATCACATTTTTTAACATTTCAGGTCAATGTGTTTTCTGCTACATATTTTTGGTAAAAAAAAAATCACAATAAGCGTATTTTGATTGGTTTGCGCAAAAGTTATCATGTCTACTAACCACAGGAAAGATTTATATAATTTTTATTGTTTCTTTTTTCTTTAATAGTAATGGTGGCGATTTGCAATTTTTAGCGGGACTGCGACATTGCAGCGGACAGATCGGACCCCTAACTGAGATTTTTGACACTTTTGGGGGGACCAGTGATATTAATACAGTAATCAGTGCTAAAAATGTGCACTGTTACTGTAATAATGACACTGGCAGGGAAGGGGTTAACACAGTGGGTGATCAAGGGGTTAAGTGTAAGCCTAGGGGAGTGTTTCTAACTGTGGGGGGGGGGGGCTTGTGAAATGATCACAGAGACCTGTGATCCTAAATTGAAGGATCCCATGAGCTCTGTGATCATTCCAGAGAGACGAACATTCAGCTGTGTTTACAACAGCTAACCGTCCTCTCTCAGTGGGTGCCCGGCGGCAATCAGAACCACCAGCCCCATGCATCGGAGTCCCTGCTGCCAAGTCACTGCCGCCCCCTTGCTGCAGCTGTGCGACTGGCGTAGAGCTACGTCGGTTCGCACCGGAGGGGCTGCCTGCCGCAGTAAATCTGCGGCGGGTGGTCCTTAAGTGGTTAAGAATTGTGTATTTTTAATGTTATTCTTTAAGCGCTGCTCCCTACTCAGTGGTATTTACGATATTCAAGACAGAAGGGCTAGCGACTCGGTATGCTGAGTATATGCTAACGCGTTTCCGCTATAGCACCTTCTTTAAAGCATGCTTTGATGAAGGCTTTATAGCTGAAATGTGTAAGCATGTACTTCGTACCTTGTCGCAATAAAGTACTTTTATTCGAGTCACCAGCCCTTCTGTCTTGAGTTCATATTTATGGGAGTTTAACACCCTGGCTTGAGCACCAGTTTTTGAACTTATCATTAGCAGTAGAGCTGGGGTAATCCTTGCTTTTTTCCGTATTTATGATATTGGTAAAACAAATTTTGGCTAGGATTGGGAGTTGTTAGCAGAGAAAGTGGTCTAGGTAAATCTTTCCAGAGGGACATCTGTGACAACTGTCTGAAAGAGAACTTGAAGAGTGCATCTACCGTATAGGATAAGAAGTAAAAGGAAATCCCCCTGGTGGAGCACAGACAGCAACAAAAAAAAAAAATACAAACATTTGTATGACCCTAGCTGATACTATTTTCAAAAATTGTGTACCAAGCGGCCTTTTAGGCACCCACTCATTCATATGTAGATAGCATAACTAGGAATATAAAAAACTATTTGGGCTCTTAATAGGTGCCACATCTTATTTCAAAGATCTATATAAAAAAACTGAAATTGTATACCTTGTTGTATACCTAGTGGATTTTGAAGGTATCCACTCATTCATATGTAAAAGCAATTTCTTTCTATTGACATACACATCAAAACAAATTTTCACAAACAAATCAAGAACACATTCACAAACATTGCGGATAAATCAGCCTAATCGCGAAGGGTTATGTTGCTCACCCACCTGGCCCAAAAATATGCCTGTAGCTGTAATGCTATAATAATGAATACATATGGAATTACAAGTAGGACATGTTGTCTAACATATATTGTCTGAGGGATCTTTAGTATTCAAAAGGTATTGGGGATGCTAGGGAATTACAGTAAATGTCACCATCCTAACAACTTCTACCGGGCAGACGCCTAAGCCATTCAAACGAAAGGGGGGGGGCATGGGGAGGACCACCGCTGGTGTGTACATTGGTAGCATCATTTATAAAGCATCAGCACTTCAAAACAAGGGACCACCATCGCTATATAGGAGCAGCTATAATGATGTAGGCAGTATTTGGTATCGACCCCCTTACACCGATCGCCGGTGTTTCTCGGGCTTACCTTTTCACTGGCACCAGAGAAGTGATCCAACAGTGTGGCAGGCCGGTCACAGAGACAGTGACAGACTAGATCATCTCTGATTGCCTCTATGGCTTGGAGGACCGGAGCGAAATTACTTTCGGTCTAGGGCGGAAGTAAACTATTTTTTTTGATCTTTACCTTTACAAGGCACATAAAGAGAACCTGTCATCCTTGTTCCAATTACAAGGAATGTTTACATCCCTTGCAATAGGAATTAACCTCCCTGGCAGTATGATTATGTCAGGAATTACATACCAAAAGCGGTACAATTGTTTTCATGGAAATTTGGCGTTATGTATTATAGAACTACAATTCTTAGTAATTACTGACTTAAACCTGACCAAAACAAGAGTCTAGTAGACATCCCAGATGTGATAAATTTGAAACACAAACACGTGAATTATAATCGAATCAATAATATTATTTTATTATTTAATATATAATATATATAATAAAATTATATTATTGATTAGATTATAATTCATGCATTATATATAGATATATGTGTGTGTGCATATATATATATGAAATTATTTGCAGGCATAGGGCTCCGCTCCTATCACACCTATATGTGTGTATGCGTATATATATACATATAAGTGTGTGTATATATACTCCTACACAGAAGTTCAGATGTTATGCCTGCCTCCAAAGACGCCCAAAAATGCCCAAAAAAATGCCTGCAACAAAAACGCCCAGGTGTGTTTTTGCAGGCGTTTTTTTGGGCATTTTTTAGGCGTCTTTGGAGGCAGGCATAACATCTGAACTTCTGTATAGGGGTATAAATACACACACACACATATATGTATTTATACACATACACACATATAGGTGTGATAGGAGCGGAGCCCTATGCCTGCAAATAATTTCATTAGCGCAGGCATAGGGTTCCGCTACTTTCACACCTATATGTGTGTATGTGTATATATACATATATGTGTGTGTGTATATATACCCCTATACAGAAGTTCAGATGTTATGCCTGCCTCCAAAGACGCCCAAAAAATGCCCAAAAAAATGCCTGCAACAAAAACACCCAGGTGTGTTGTTGCATGCGTTTTTTTGGGCATTTTTTATTCCCATTGTATATATACCTCTACACAGAAGTTCAGATGTCATGCCTGCCTCCAAAGACGTCCACAAAAAAGCCCAATAAACGCCTGCAATAAAAACGGCCGGGTGTGAAAATAGCAGAGCCCTATGCCTGCTCTACTGCAATTCTAATACAAACAATCTTTTTTTTCTGGTTCTGGACATGCTACAGAGCTGAAACTTCACAGGTACCCTTTTTAGATCCCCCAGACACTAAATCCAAAGAAATCTCATGTTTTTTTTTTTCAATAATTTTTTCAATAATTGTCTCTCTATCAAAAAAGACAAGTTTTAAGAACTTTTTTTGTGTGATTAATAGCCCCTGGGGCATGACCCAGAACCCTTGGCATTTTTGAGGGGCATTTATTGGGTTTTAGGGCTTCAAAATTGTGTTTATTGATTACCGAAGTTTGGATCCCATTGATTTCAATGGGGTTCTGGAATCTGTACCCGAACTTTCGGGAAGTTCGGGTGTTCTGGTCGAACCAAACTTTTCAAAAGTTTGATCATCCCTAGTTGTTAGTAGCTAGTATTATTGTGGATTTGGTTTGCCTTAGAAGACACCAAAGTTGTATTTCTGTTATGAGGCATGCTATGTTATTGACAAAAGAAATTAAAGATGTATAAACTATACACTTATACTCGCAGGCAGTTTAAACTGTCATATGCGAACTGCTGGAGTGTCAATACAAAGTTAATTACACCCCCAGATTAGTTTGCATATTGCAGTGCCTGTCAATTCAGACAGGAATTGGATTGCATAGGTGTGAACACCCATGCAATCCAATTCTTGTGCGGACCAAAAAAAGGGTCCTGCACGACTTTTGTCCGAATGAAATGTGAATTCTGCCTTACAATCTGTATGGCTGAATTTGCATCGCACAGACATCGCATGTGATTTGCAAAGCAGTGTGGTGGGAATCTGATGCGATGTCTGAAATCGCTATAGTGTGAACCAGCACTAAGAATGGACAAAACAAGCTCACAGCTGCTGCAGCCATCAGCTTGGTATTGAACTTCACAGCCAGCAAGGGGCTTTAGGGGTAAATGTAATCTGGTCAGCTCTAGGGCCACTAGATCACTTTAATAGGGCTCCGAAGGTGCCACTCCACTCCACTCCACTCCATCAATACCCATAGAAAACTGTGATAAGTAAGAGAGCAATAGATGATTGGGAAACATTCATTCCCCAATTCCTTCCGCAACTAATGAACCTGGAAGCAAAATGCATTATGTCACTTCAAGTTTCACAGCTGTCATTCCTCAGCTACTGTAACCAAGGGGACCTGTCATCTGCCCAAGCTATCTGAAAATAGGCTTGTTAGCCCCCTTGTGATAGCAACAAAGTTAAACAGAAAAAAGGTGTAAAAAAAACTGCAATAATACAAAAGAAAAATAAGATTTAAAAAAATTAGGCATAAATTGCACCATATATGTGAGGTATTGCACCAAACATTGGAGTAAGGGCAATAGTTCTAAAGCCATAATGTAATCTAAAGTGATGATAATCTGTAATGTTAGGGCCATAATTAATGGTTCACACTTAAGTTGTAACTTGTAAAGGTTTTTAAAGCATTGCCTAACGAGAATTTTCATGATTTCACGTGTGCGTAATTTTAATACTTGACATGTGTGGCATCTATTTACTTGATGCAACCCCATTTTTTATATTTTACTAAAAATATGGTATTTATATGGAGTTTGTTGCAGTAAAATTCATATAAACGATTTTTACCTTAAAATGTGTGTTTAATAAATATTAAAAAATGAAACTGACACCTTTTTATTCTACAGAGCCTCTGATTTTAGAAAATATATATAATGGTTTAAACAGCTTCCAGGCCGCTCCCGCCGCACATTTACGGCGGCAGGCTGGCCCTCCTGCGTGAACCGATGTAGCACTACATCGATCGTGTGCTTGGTGCTGGGGGACTAGGCAGCTGGTGCACCGGGCTGGCGGCAGCAATTGTTGGCGGGCACCCGCGATCGCTTCCTGCTGGGAGAGAAGGATGGTCAGGTGTTGTAAACACAGCTGACCGTTCTTCTCTCTGAAATAATCATAGAGCACCTGTGATCCTTCTATGTAAGATCACAGGTCTCTATGGTCATTTCACAAGCCCCTCTCCCCACAGTTAGTAAACACCCCCTTAGGCTCACATTTAACCCTTTGATCAACCCCTAGGTTAACCCCTTCCCTGCCAATGTCATTAATACAGTAACAGTGCATATTTTTAGCACTGGCGCAATATCGCAGTCCCCCTAAAATCACAGATCGCCGCCATTACTAGTAAAAAAAATAAAATAAATAAAAATGAAATAAATCTTTCCCCTAGTTTGTAGACGTGATAACTTTTGCACAAACCAAGCAAAATACGCCTATTGCAATTTTTTTTGCCAAAAATATGTAGCAGAATACAAATTGGCCTAAAAGGATGAAAAATTTTGATTTTTACATTTTTTTTTGGGGGGGGGGGGGGTTTATATAGCAAAATTGTTTTTTTTTTTTTCAGTTTTCTTTAGTAAATTAACCCCAGAGTGTTTAAATTGTATAAGTTTACTTGGTATTTAAGAAAACCTGTGGTGTAAAAATTCTAATGTTACACCAGTATAAACTTCATTAAATAAAACTGGAGAAATGTAAGTTGGAGTGAGTATACAATTCAGTTGGATTATTCTTGTGCTCAATGTCTACTTTCTGTCTTTTTTTTACTTTCCACTAAAAATCAGCCACTAAGATTACTATAGTCTCTTTTTTGGTCATTTGTTTCTTTATTCAATCAATATCCTTCTTTATCAATATTAAACACACTCTTTCCCCATCTACCTTCTGTGCAAATAATTTGCTTTTCCACCCTCTTCATCTCTTATCTTTTGTTCCTGCCTATTTCCATAATCCTTTGTTACCACATCTTTTTGATTTTTCTTTCAGCCCCCATTCTCATTTTTCTAGTACCTATGCTGTTCATATCTGACATCAAATCATCATTATTTTCAAATTATATATTAGCATTAATCCTTAAATATATACGTGCAAATTACATTTGGAATCATCAATACATGATTTTTCTCTAAACCTTTTCATAAGTGTCTCTGTCTTATAAACCTCACTTCCCCAGGTTGCAATCATTATTCACTATTTGGCAATGATACTGATTATTATTATGCCAACCAGTGCTACTGCAAAAAAAAAAAAATAAATACAAATATAAAAAAATATATATTTTTTAATTTACATACTGTATGCATTTAAAATGCTGCAGTGGCATAGAGGGGACATAATGACACTCATATATGTCAGAAACAAAATGCACTGAATTTCTATTGCCGATATATGTAATGCAGCAATTATGCCTTAATTCATGTAATTCAGATAAATATCAATTACAGTATATTTAAAACAACCTCCATAACTAATATGCCAAATAATACCAAACCTATTTTCATATATCTACCATGAATGTAAAAAAAATGTAATTGTGTAGATATTAGGGAATTGAACCATCAACTTGGTTTTGTTTCTTAAGTACTTGGCAGTGGGATCTCTCTGCAGTTTTCCATATTTCCACTTGCCTGGGATATTGAGATGTGTAGTATCATTATTCCAGCTAGACCTGTAATCTATTTTACACTAAGGAGTATTTAGCAAGGCTGAAAAAGATTTTCTTCTGTTGCAGTAGAGGAAGTCAGGCTCCAAGATATAAAAGGTCAGGATTCAGTAAGAGTATGTTGTTTCTGGAATTGTGTAGGCATGTAAGCCTAAGAAAAAAGAAAAAAGTAATAAATTAGAGGATAATTCATCTAAATAGTGCCATTTCATAATACCTATTTTGGAAAAACTAATATTTTAAAATTAAATATATAACTAAAGAAACAAGACCAGCACTGAAATATAATCCAGAACTCGCTGCTGTTATGAATGAGCAGTGTTCACTGTCAGTGAGCTGAATGAGAGAAATCTATGTGTGTATGTCCAGCTAGGAGCCAATAAGGGTCTGCCAAAACTTTTGCTGACAAGGAACATGCTATCTCAGCAAGCAGAGAGATGTTTAATTGAGCAGACAGATGACTTTATCAGTCTGTTGCTACTCCTTCAATGTCCAACCACATAATGACAGTGACAGGAAGATGACCTAGATGTGTTGCTTGGAAAAAAACAAATTGAAAAGGATTAGGAGAGGTGCATGGAAGCCAGCCAGCCCCCAGTCTGATGTACTCACCCTCCAGTCTGCCACCAACCAAGTAGACCTGGAGGTGTATGCTTCTCAGCTGGTCGTTTTCAGTTTGTACCATCTTAAGAACATTGCTATTAGAGCATTGAGATACTAGACCAGTCGGGGATGGAGGTGGGTTGGGGGAAGTTTGGGCTGCTCCCTCCCACCTGCCTCCTATCCACCAATTAGCAGCCATGTGCTCCCAGAGTGGAGACACTCAAATTTAAAAGTGTTAGGACTGCAGATAAAACAGGGTGCTGTGTCGTGGCTCTGCAGCTTACACATGCATTTGCAAATGCGTGTCAACTAAACCCCTGTTCTTTATTTATATTGAGACAGGTCTACTTGGTTGGTGGCAGACTTGAGGGTGAGTACATCAGACTGGGGGCTGGCTGGCTTCCATGCACCTCTCCTAATCCTTTTCAATTTATTTTTTCTGATACAGGGATGGAGACGCTGGGCATACCTGCCGGTGTCTCACTTAAAGTCCCACATAGCCCACGTTGTCTATGTAACCAGGGATGGAGGCACCTTGCCTACAGGCTGGTGCTTCATTTAAAGTCCCACCGTGCGATTTCCGTGCGTTTTTGGTGGATGGAGTCTAATTTGACCCCAGTTTTTTCATATACAGGGATGGAGACCATAGCATGACCTGCTTGTCTCATGTAAAGTCCCAAATATTTTATGAAATTAGGGATGGAGGCGCTGTGCTATACAGGCAAATTGCCTCATATAAAGTCCCAATCTGTGTCTTACACTGCATCCGCCAAGGGATTGGAGGTGTATGCTTCTCAGCTGGTCGTTTTCAGTTTGTACCATCTTAAGAATATTGCTATTAGAGCATTGATATACTAGACCAGTCGTGGATGGAGGTGGGTTGGGGGAAGTTTGGGCTGCTCCCTCCCACATGCCTCCTATCCACCCATTAGCAGCCATGTGCTCCCAGAGTGGAGACACTCAAATTTAAAAGTGTTAGGACTGCAGATAAAACAGGGTGCCATGTCGTGGCTCTGCAGCTTACACATGCGTTTGCAAATGCGTGTCAACTAATCCCCTGTTCTTTATTTATATCGAGACAGGTCTACTTGGTTGGTGGCAGACTGGAGGGTGAGTACATCAGACTGGGGGCTGGCTGGCTTCCATGCACCTCTCCTAACCCTTTTCAATTTGTTTTTTCCAATACAGGGATGGAGACGCTGGGCATATCTGTCGGTGTCTCACTTAAAGTCCCACATAGCCCACATTGTCTATGTAACCAGGGATGGAGGCACCTTGCCTACAGGCTGGTGCTTCATTTAAAGTCCCACCGTGCGATTTTCGTGCATTTTTGGTGGATGCAGTCTAATTTGACCCCAGTTTTTTCATATACAGGGATGGAGACCATAGCATGACCTGCTTGTCTCATGTAAAGTCCCAAATATTTTATGAAATTAGGGATGGAGGCGCTGTGCTATACAGGCAAATTGCCTCATATAAAGTCCCAATATGTGTCTTACACTGCATCCGCCAGGGGATTGGAGGTGTATGCTTCTCAGCTGGTCGTTTTCAGTTTGTACCATCTTAAGAAGATTGCTATTAGAGCATTGAGATTCTAGACCAGTCGTGGATGGAGGTGGGTTGACACCTAGATTTAGATATATCAGTTTTACTGACTTTAAATGGAAAAAGGAACAAATGCGATTTCAACACAACAGGAATTATGACAGTCTAGGACCAGAGTGAGATTCTTAATCTTGAAGTCCCATAAAGCACAAGGTAACCCGAGACTCAGAATCCTTTACTTCAATAATATCAAAAAACAAATGAATATAATGATATCTAACTGAAGAGACATACAATTATGGATGCAAGAACAGTGCAATTCTGCTAATAAGAATATGAGAGTGACAAATCAGATATCTGAATCTATATTAATTGATAATAAGACAGTCAAATCTAAATAGTTCAGCTGCATAAATAACTCTTAATAGAACATACTTCAATAATAAGTGTAACCTGACAGAGTGCACTATATCACCTATAGGGTGCCCCCTTTGTCCTTGAATTAAGCAAGTCTCTTCCTGAGCAAGTCCTTGCTGGTCTTCGCCGGCAGTAGGAGCTCAAATCATTCCAAGAATTATATTTGTAATCCAATGGGGAAAGGGGTACTTGTATCCAGGTTCTGACTAAAATAAACAGTATGATCCGCTGTGTATATGTAGAGGCGGTCTCTTGGTTCAGCACGCACTGGGCAGACTCAGCAGTGTCCCATGGCAACCGCTCTGCTAACTTCTAGTTCTCACTGTAATTATACTGGGTCACAGGCCCTCTCTCTGCGTCTGTGAGCTGCTGTACCCACTACAATGGGATATCTCTCACCCGATTCCTGAGTACTCCTCTCCAGCAGTACTCCGCACTGGGCCGGTCACTCCTCCACAATGTTTTCTACCACTAGCAGGTGTTGTCACTCTGATAAACATTACTTGACTAACTGCATCTTATTCACTGACTAAATGTGAGTGTAATACTGCTGCACATACTTCAATAAATGTCTTGCTGCACTTAGAAGGCGCTGCGCTGTCTTCCCTGTTGTCACTCTGAATCAATCACTTCTCAGTGACCTCCGCCACCTCTCGCTAGTGCCTCTGCACTAGACCTCCGTCTCACTCCCTCTGCTCCCTGTTGCAGGTCTCCGGTTCTGTCCACCTCACACATGGTCCCCGAGGCAAAAGAGCGAATCTCAGACCAAGCCCCTTATTTATAGACCTCCCCACAATCCCCTGCGGGACAAGCGGCTCCCTGGGAGTATAGTTCCATCCATCCATTCCACACAGTCTTCATCCTCCACGGACCAACATATCCCTTAATCCAATGCGCTACTCTTCAGGAGAACCTCAGAACAAACAGCAAACCTAAAGAAACAGTACATCAGCCTCAACTATGCTGGTAGCGATTTTCTCACTTGGCTACAGTAGCAAAAAGCCAAGTCACCAAGCTAGATTTTATTCCTGTTAAGACTACACACATCTTAGGACCCGTTCACAAGCTGTGCGTTCCTGAGCAATTCACATGCAGTTCTGTGCAGTGTAATTTCAGAAAATTAATTTTGAAATTGCACCACACCGTACCAAAAGTAGTGAATGCCTTTTTTTGGAAACACACTGAAACTGGATCAAATGGTACTTTTGTACCATGCGATCCAGAGCAGGAAAACGCACTGCCCTTGTGATATGTGTTTCGGGGTATCGTTAATTTTGCACTTGAATGCGGTTCAGGAAACCAGCATGAAATGTGTTTACACGTTCTAGTGGGAACAGGCCCTTATGACTGGATATGTAGTAAAACATACTCTTTGTAAGTAAAATAGCACATATACATATATACAGTACACTACAATGAACTAGCAAGGGAGGTTTAAGTGGCGGTGCCTAGTGTTGCTGTGCTAAAGAATGTGATGAAAAATAAACAAACACAAAAAAGTTTAAAAAGGTGAACTATAGATTTAAATATAGTACTAAAAGTGCAATATCAAAAAAAGTGTCTCAAACAATAGTGTAAGCAAAGTGACAAACCTTATGCACTGGCCATTTAAAAGTGCTATGTGCCAAAGAAAAGTGGTAGAAAAATACCCCCTATTACATATATATATATATATATATATATATATATAAATATATATATATATATATACACAGTATCTCACAAAAGTGAGTGCATACCTCACATTTTTGTAAATATTTTATTATATCTTTTTATGTGACAGCACTAAAGAAATGACACTCTGCTACAATGTAAAGTAGTGGATGTACAGCTTGTATAACAGTGTAAATTTGCCGTCCCCTCAAAATAACTCAACACACAGATATTAATGTCTAAATCGCTGGCAACAAAAGTGAGTACACTCCTTAATGAAAATTTTCACATTGGGCCCAAAGTGTCAATATTTTGTGTGGCCGCCATTATTTTCCAGCACTGCCTTAACCCTCTTGGGCATGGAGTTCACCAGAGCTTCACAGGTTGCCACTTGAGTCCTCTTCCACTCCTCCATTAAGACATCACAAAGCTGGTGGATGTTAGAGACCTTGCACACCTCCACCTTCTGTTTGAGGATGCCCCACAGATGCTCAATAGGTTTTAGGGCTGAAGCCATGCTTGGTCAGTCCATCACCTTTACCCTCAGCTTCTTTAGCAAGGCAGCGGTCGTCTTGGTGGTGTGTTTGGGATCGTTATCATGTGGAATACTGCCCTGTGTCCCAGTCTCTGAAGGGAGGGGATCATGCTCTGCTTCAGTATGTCACAGTACAAGTTGGCATTCATGGTTCCCTTAATGAACTGTAACTCCCCAGTGCCGGCAGCACTCTTGCAGCCCCAGACCATGACACTCCCACCCCCATGCTTGACTGTAGGCAAGACACACTTGTCTTTGGGATATGGTTTTGAAGTAGTACTATTTTTTTGTTTTTTTTGGGTTGCTGAGGAACAGGATTTGCAAGACATTGAGTCATATTTAAGTGAGCCTGATATTCCTTTTGTGGAGATATGTGTGAAAAAAATGTCAGTGGTGTAATTGGTATTGAAGGAGTGTTAGGTAGTGGGGATCAGTGGAAGTAGAGAGAGAAAGCGGGAAAGGGGCAAGGAGGGTCAGAGAGGGGAGTGTTAGAGGGGAGAAACAATGGAGTATTTTATTAATCCTGGTTCTCTCCCTTCTAAGCCCTGCCTCAAGTCTGCAGTGTTGTGATATACATTACAATATACTGAAAGAATGCCTGTATGTATAAACTACAACTTATATACTTTCTCTACAGCTAGACTTTACACAAAATTCAGTTCAACAAGAAACATTATTGATTATGTATTTCTCTATGATTTCTAAAAGCTAGTGATCTACTGCTTGCCATTTATATACTGTAAAGCCTAATGTGGCAGTTTAAATAAAATCAATAGGCCATAACCTAAATCCATGAAAGAGCACACATATTACTATTAAACTATCCCATTTCGACAACCCAGTAGGAGACTGCCAAAAAAAGGGATGTTTAAGATATGGCTTGGGCACTGCAGTTATGGCTGTAGAATTCTTGATTATATGAACTGTGAGGCAATAGCCGGTGGGATTGTGAATGGTGTTTCTCACCTACAAATGGTGAGGGGCTCCAGGATTTGTATCTACTACGAAGGAAAAACACCTTTGATATGTATTTACATCTAAATAAGTTCTGTTCTGGATTACAGAGGCTTTGTAGAGCTTTGGGTGGGATAAAGCCTCCAGTTCTAGGTCCACTTTTTCACCTTCAGTCCTTAGCATCTAGTCAACTGTCCACAGGCCTTTTTAAATCTGTGGTATCTTATGCTAGAGACTCTTTTTCCCACTCTCTGTGGTAAGAGCTTACTGTTGTATAAAAGGCTGCCTGCTGACAGATCACTAAAAAGGTACACATGCTGCCTATTCATTTTAGGGAGCTTATTAGGGGACACTTTGTAGTCAAGAATGAACATAAGTTTAGTTAGTTGCTCAGACAAGCAGATGTTTTGTTTGCTTTATGCTGTGTACTTGCTGTGCAAAGCCCTCCTGCATTTAACAATGTTTGTTTACTGCCATGCTGTAAAAAAAGGAAGGATAAACCTGCTGGAACTGTTCCTATGTGTTCTTGTCTCATGCATGGCTTACTACTACCACTATCATTTGTGTCTGCCCCTCTTACAGTTTATATAAGAAAACTTGACAACAAACTATGTATACATATGTTGTGTCGTTCTGTAGACCCGTGTGAATCTAAATGACCTAACTCCTTGTGATGTTACATTTTCCATACCAATTGAAATGTTAGATAAATCATTTTAATTAAGTAATGCCATTATTTCTACTTGTCTAATCACACTGACCTATATTTTATTTGACTTAAAACATGTATACGCATGACCTTGCCTCTGCTTAATTGGGTTCAAAGCTAAAAGAGTCAACATCCATCTTGTGAAAATGTGTCATCTTGTGAATTTGTATCATACACTTTCATAGTTACTCTGCTGGTGCAATCCTCTCTGGAAAATGAGTAAATGCGCCATCAGCAGCTGCGAGGATCTGGTTTCAGGCTTTTAATCAATTAAATAATCAATATAGAGCAGTAAGCATCCATTCTTCTAGACTTTAATGCCTTAAATCAACAATGTTTTAACCTGTAATTACACAGCTGTTAGTGTTTTGGACTAGAGTTTCAAAAACCTAAAATATTTACAATAGAAATTGTTACCCTAGCGGTATGTTGAAAACTACTGTTGCATAGACTATTTAACTAAGCAAACCATTGTGGGCCTATGAAGGATGCTGCTTACATTAAATAATGATTTGCTAGAAGATAGAGCTGCCTGCAGAGGTGTAGAAAAAATATAAAGTTCTTGGTCTATTTTAAAATAGAATCTTATAGATATTTTACATATCCAAATAAAAATATTCACTGTTTATTTAAGGTGAATCTAAACCCTGAATGAATTATTTTGTTGCCGTTGTTCCTGTTCAGCAAAAAGAAGTAGTGTAATGTACTGCTTTCATTTAAATCATACAAGCAAGGGGGGGGCGTGTCCGGAAGGGAACCAAGACGGACGTGTGGAACAGGAGCTCCGCCGGTTCCACATTCTAATCGACGTCAATCCTCCGTCTTGGCTGCATCTGGGGGGCTGTCATTACCCACAGAGCTTCCCCAACCCTGTTGGACACTATCTGGCCAAAAATTTCTGACATTACACCAGCGGGGGCGGATCGGCGGGTTGCGGCCTAGTCGCGACCTGAAGCCGGGGCCTCGATTAGCGCGGCATCCGGCCGCGGACGTCTGAGAAGCGGCTGGCCCGGTAGCTTCCCTCGAAGAATCGACAGCTACCAAGCACCCCTAGGCCCTAAGGGTCCTGCCTGGCCAAAAATCCTCCCAAACGGACCCCCAGGAGCGGATCGGTGGCTGCGGCCTAGTCGGGCCTAGAAGCCGGGGTCTCGCTTAGAGCGGCGTCCGGCCGCGGACCTCCACGGAGCAGCAGCCAGCCGAGGTTGGGGATTTGGTGAGGCCTCCTCTCACATATACTCTAGGCTACCCCAAGACACCACCAAAGGCCAGCCAGCCGATGCAACCTCCGCCCCACCCATGACATTGAAACTTACACAGGGGATGGAGCCCTCCAAGATGGCCGACTAGGCCCGGAGCTGCGTGGCACCCCGACATTGTCTCCCGCCCCAAGCCGGTGACCAACCACTCCCAGCGCCGAGAAACGCAGGATCGGCAGCCCCTAGACTTAAGGACCCAGTACATGTCCCATAACCGAGCCAAGAGGGACCTCAGACCACAGTACCAGGCAGCAATAGCAGAGACCGCTCCTCTCAAGATGGCGGATCCGGCGCCTCAGATGACAGACATGGAGGAGGGAGATCCGACTCCGGCCGTCCCGATCACAGAAGGCTTTCAGCACCTCACTCCACGGGGCACAGTGAGTACACACTTGCTCCTCACCCCATCCCCAGCATCCACAGAATCCCTGTTGGGACGGATGGCGGAAGAATACTCACTGTCCCCGGCCTATGTCTCACCCACTGCGTGCCAGGACCGCCCCGGCCTGTGTGACGCTGCCAGGTCTGCATCCCCCCTGCCAGATGATATCCTCTCCAGGATGGCGGCCCTTCTGGATTCAGGACTAGCTCAGGTAGCTTTCAAAATCACTTCTGACCTTAGGGTAGACCTCCAGAACCTGGGGTCGCGCATGGAGCTGATTGAAAACAAATTAGACATGACTGTAGCTAAGACCAACCAGCATACCGGTCTGATCCAAACACTCCAAGAACAATTGGACTCTGCCTTATTCAAAGTTGAAGACTTGGAAAACAGATCGCGTAGGGAAAATTTCAGACTGAGGGGTCTTCCCGACACGGTCACTGACATTCCCGCAGCTATTCACAGCCTGATCAAGGACCTTATTCCGGGGATCCCGGACCACAAGCTAGAACTGGACAGAGCCCACAGGGCCCTAGGCCCCCCCAGAAAGGAAGGCAGCCCTAAAGATGTGGTTGTTAAACCACACTTCTACTCGGTGAAGGAGGAGATCATCAAAAGGGCCAGGAATGCCCCTCAGCTTACCTGTATGGGTCATCCAGTCCAAATCTTTACGGATCTAGCCCCATCCACTATTCAAAGACGAAGAGCACTGAAACCATTGCTAACCGTCCTTTCGCAAAAAGAAATAAAGTACTGGTGGGCCTTCCCATTTGCTCTTAAGTTCTCCCACAAGAACAAAACCCACTCCTTTTCCAGTCTTCATGAGGGTGAAAGGCTACTCCTTCACCTTAATCTTCTACCACAGCCGCCGGAACGACAGAGTCCATCCACCAGCTCAAGCTCATCTAAGCGCCCGATCCCGACGAGCCCTCTGACACCTGTGTGGACCCAGGCCAAGTTCAAACGCTCCAAAGACTGTAATCCTCCATGATCTCCCCAGCTACTCCTCAACATCTTCCATCCACGAGGACGTGGTTCTCTACAGTTACTTCTCTCTGAAGTTTGTTATCATTCAGGTCCCACCTGACTTCCCAATTAGTCAATTGACTTGCTATACCGGTTATCTTGCCCGCCCTTTTTTATTTTTATTTTTATTTTTTTTTTTTTTTCCCCTTCCTTTTGGAAACAGACTCCTGTTTTTGGACTTCTTTTTCCCTTGGTCACAAATTTTTATGAGGGGCCGGGAACGTCTAATGTTCCCGTCGAGTTTCTTACTGCCTTTTAACATTTTCGCAGTAACCATATTTTTGGCTAAGCCGTTATTGTTTTAATTCCAGGCTTGTTATAAGTTTGTACTGCCTTCAAGTTCACTTTAATGTAATGTTGGTCACCTTGCATGCATACTTTGGTATTATTTTTCTTTTTCAGCATGTTTCAGATGGGCGGGAGCCCTGTCGGGGTGGTCTCGTGCCGCCTCCACCTGTCGCCGGGAGATTCCCTTTATTGGTTGTCTCCTGCGGGACAGCTCCCCGTCACCCAGGACTGGGTGTCGGGCACTTTTCTATGCCTCGGAGCGGATTGATGCAGACCACAATCCGCTCACTCAGGTCCTTTTTGGACGATGGTCTGCCACCTCTACTTTCACTTTTCCACTTTTTTCTCATCTCCCTCTTCCCTTCTTCCATTGCAGCCGAGCTCCGGAGGGATGGGCCAACATCTTTCAACATCCCTAAAGCTACTCCGTTTCGGATTCCCAATGTCTCTCATGTTGTGGACACACTGGGGGTAAGTGGTTTACTGTTCCATGGGCTTCCTTCCTCCAAACAGGATGTCTTCTTCTAAGGTTCCCGCTCCACGTCTCCGCATAGCCACTCATAACGCTCAGGGTCTTAATTCCCCTGTGAAACGCAGGAAAGCGTTCCAGGAAATGCATCATAGGAAAATTGATGTTCTTATGCTTCAGGAAACGCACTTCCCGAAGACGTATAGACCCAAATTCCTCCATGCCAAGTTTCCCACATTCTTCTTAGCAAATGCAAACAACAAAACACGCGGCGTGGCTGTTTTATTCGCTAAATCTTGTAGATTCAACCTGATCTCGGAATTTGCAGATGCGGACGGTAGATTTCTGCTTGTTAAAGGCACGATCGACGGGCAACTATTCTCTTTTGTATCTTATTACGCCCCTAATCTCAATCAGGTTAAATTTTTTCAATCCATGTTCCAACGGCTCCTCCCACATCTAGAGGGCCACTTAATCTTTGGTGGTGACTCCAACACGGCCTTTGACTTTAGCTTGGACAAGTCCAGACCGCCAGGTTCCCAGTCACTAAGACCCCCAACACATAGTGTGAAACTGGCAAAATTGCTTAACCAAACGGGATTGATAGATTGCTGGAGGGAAATGAATCCCACGACCAAAGACTATACTCACTTCTCCCATCCACACCAGACGTATGCGCGTATTGATCACATCCTTGTATCCTCCTCTATTCTCCCGTATGTTCAGTCCGCTTCCATTAAAGACACGGTCTGGTCGGACCACTCGATGGTGGCGGCCACGATAACTCGACCCCACACCACTAATACAGCCTTCCACTGGAAACTCAACGAATCTCTACTTAGCGAACCTTGCAGAGTCTCAGAGATTGAAAAGTCGCTCTCTGAATATTTTCTTCTTAACGACACAGGAGATGTTTCCCCAGAGGTTATTTGGGCGGCTCACAAATCCACTATTAGGGGTAAACTAATTCAAATGTCTTCCAAACTTAAACGAGATAGACGGGCTCATATCGCTAAATTGGAACAAGAGTACTCTACCCTTCTCTCCAATCACAAAGCTGATCCTACCTTGGTCTCCTTGCGCGTCTTAGACGAAGCTAGAGCTACTCTTAACCTGGCTCTCACCGGCTCGGCCGAAAAGTACCTGAGATGGCAGGGAGCCAAATTTTACCATCATAAGGATAAAATAGGTTCCATGCTAGCCTCTAAACTGCGTCCCCAATTTCGCTCGATCCACATTCCTAAATTTTCTATTGCGGGGGGCCAGAAATCACAGAATCCCAAACGCATACTGCCGGCCTTTGCGGATTTCTTCAAAAAACTATATACTTCTGACAGAACAGAGGCTGACCCTGATTTAGAAAGTTTCCTCTGTGATCTCCGTATCCCTGCCATTGCCACCGAACATAAAGATTTACTAGATGCACCCTTCACGGAGGCGGAGATTGCATTGGTGATTAAATCACTTAAGCTGGGCTCGGCTCCTGGTCCGGATGGGTTTTCTAATATCTACTATAAAACCTTCCGAGAATCTTTAACTCCTCACCTGGCCAGGTACTTCAACATGATTCATTCAGGCAACCCGCTGGATAAAGATAGTAACTCAGCCTTCATCTCAGTGCTCCCCAAGCCCGACACAGATCCTGGAGAGGTGAGCAATTACAGACCGATATCATTGATTAACAATGACTTGAAAATACTAACCAAAATTTTAGCTAATAGGATGGCTTCTTTTATCACAACGTACATTCACAAGGACCAGGTTGGCTTTATGCCAGGCAGGCAAGGCCCGGATCAAATTAGAAGGGCGATAGACATTGTCTCCCTACTTGGATCAGGCTGGGACGGCTTGGGGAGTCAGGAAGGACTCCTTCTTTCAGTGGACCTACAGAAGGCATTCGACTCAGTCGAGTGGCCTTACCTCTTTGCGATACTGTCCAAATGGGGCTTTGGTCCCAAATTCATAGGTATCATGCACTCCCTGTATTCTACACCCACAGCCAAGATTAGGTACCAGGGGTTCTACTCTGACCCCTTCCCTATTTCCAAAGGCACGAGACAGGGATGTCCCCTCTCACCATTACTTTTTGCAATAGCAATAGAAACTTTGGCGTTGGCTATCCGAGCGGATCCCAACATCAAAGGGGTTTCCTGCGGACCCTCAGAACATAAGTGTGCTCTTTTCGCAGATGACCTCTTGCTATTCGTTACGTCTCCCACTACTTCTCTTCCGAACATTTGTTCCTTATTAGACAAATTTGCAAAAATCTCAGGCCTACGGGTGAACTTCGCGAAATCTTCCATCCTTAATGTATCCATCAATCCCCAAGAAGCTCTTCGACTCCAGCCCTCATTTAAGTTTAAGTGGAGCAACTCTCACATTAAATATTTAGGCATAAATTTACCTTCCAGAATTGAACTCCTTCACAAATTGAACTACACAGCAATCTATCAATCCCTGGGGAGGGACTTGACGGACTGGTCTTCCTATAACCTATCCTGGCTTGGCAGAATTAACTCAATTAAAATGAATGTACTCCCCAGACTCCTGTACCTATTTAGAGCTTTACCTGTTCCCATAATCAGGGACCAGCTCAAAAAATTTCAAAACACAGTAATTAAATTTATCTGGGGCAAAACGGGGCAAAGGCTGCACCGCAAAGTTTTGTTCCGGCCTAGGAAACAAGGGGGTTTGGGCGTACCAAATTTTTGGGCTTATTACCGGGCGGCGAGGCTAGCGCAACTTTCAATAGTATATTCCCGATACGAAAAACCGGACTGGGTTCAAATGGAGAGGCAGACGGTCCCGACATACACTCTGGACTTCCTCCTCTGGGCCTCCCCTAGACAAAGACCACCCATACTGTCCCCCACACTCTCAGCGTCTTTTGCACTCTGGGATTCTCTGCGAACCCTGCCGGCTCTGACATCCTCTCTCCAACCGCTCTCACATATATTCAACAATCCACAATTCCCTCCGGGCCTGAACATCAAAGCATTTCAATGGTGGCTCGACAAAGGCCTCTACCGCATAGGGCAGTTTTTCACCACTAATGGCCCATACACTCTGAAACATTGTCACGATAAACTGCAGATGCCCACCTCGGAAGCATATAGGTTTCTGCAAATTTCTAATTTTCTGCGCTCGATCTCTACAGGGATGACTCCCCCATTTACTTTCACGGCCTATGAGACGTGGTGCGGAAACTCAGCGGCACAAAGGGGTGGCATATCTCTGATATACTTAGCATTAATGTCGGAAGACTCCAAACTACCCTACATGGAAGCATGGGAAAGGGATCTGGCGGAGGCGTGGGGGGTGGAGGAGTGGGGAAACATGTTTTTCCGCTCTTTCAGGGGCATCAGAAACATATCCTTGATAGAAGCAAATATAAAAGTTTTAACTCGCTGGTACTTAGTACCCGCGCGAGTCCATAAAATGTTTCCCTCCTCCTCTCCACTATGTTTCCGAGGATGCCGGGTTCCTGGCGACATGCTCCACGTGTGGTGGGATTGCCCGAGGTTACGGAGCACATGGAATAGAGTACACCACATGATATTCAAAGTCACCGAACTTAGAATCCCCAGACGAGCGGCTTATGCCCTGCTGGGATCTAGAGTGCCCAAGATTTCTAAACACCTGCAACAACTAATATTTTTTATTTTTCTGGGCACAAAAATGACTATTGCCGCAGCCTGGAAGCAACGAAAGGTGCCCATGAGACAAATCAGAAACAAAATCACGTGGATTATGTCCCAAGAAAAGATGGTGGCATCCCTGACAGACACAGTAACTACGTTTGAAAAGATTTGGGAACCATGGGCTGCTTATGTGGGAATATCCCTTGTTCCGGGATTGACTTAGGCCATGAGGTTGGGGCGTGCCTCTCTGGAGTTCGGCTGCTTCCCCCTCCCCCCTTTTCTCTCTTCCTTTTTCTACTTCCCTCACCTTTCCTTTCTAGCTTCACTCTCTCTGTTCTTTTCTTCTTCCTTATGTTCAGCAGTCTGGGTCAGTTTTATCTTAGATAGGTCCAAATTTGTACTATATTTCTATGCAGTCCTTGACCCACCGACGATGCTGTAGATTCCTCCCACCTACTCAGCTATGAGGGAGCTTGGACTCTTTAGCCATAACTTAGACTGTAATTACTCTATGCAGTCAGTCCTTCTCCTTATTGTTAACTTAATTGGTGCGTACTTGGTATCACAGCTCCCAGATACATCTCTGTTGTATTTCTCACTCTAGCCTCATCTACGCATTGTCATCAATGTTGGATCTGCTTTATTGTACAACAATCTTATGTAACCCAGATTGCAAATGTTTCGATTGTTATCTTCTTTATGTTCTTGCTTTTGCATTATTAAAATAAAATATTTGAAAGAAAAAAATCATACAAGCAAAGTACACTACCAGTCAAATGTTTTAGAACACCCCTTCTTTTCCAGTTTTTATTGAAATATTCTCAGTTCAATGTCTTGATGCACTCTAAAAATAAAACATGGAACGAATAAACAATTAGGCATTAAAAAAAAATAAAAATAGTCATGGAACTGTTTTCTTGTTTTCTAAAAAAATGTAAATCTAAATTTTTGACTCATCAAAGCAGGCCCCTTTTGCAGATGTAACAGCTCAACACACTTGTGGCATTCTTTCTACAATGGAATTCAAATATTGTTCAGAAAGTTCTTCCAAACACTGTTGCAAAAGTTCCCACAAATATTTTGCACTTGTGGGTTGCATTGCTTTCACCCTTCTTTCCATTTCATCTCAAACCAGCTCAATGGGGTTTAAGTCTAAAGACTGTGCTGGCCATTCCATAATTTAATGCCTACCATCTTGTTTTTTTCTTCTAAAGTAGTTCTGACACCTGGGAGGTATGCTTTGGTCATTATATTGCTATAAGATGAACCCCTGACCAACTAGGGGGATTCCAAGGGTTAGTGCATGGTGCTGAAAAATGCTGTGGTAGTATTTTTGGTTTAGGGTGCCACTCACTGTGCAATTCCCAGACCGTGGATTCAGCAAAAGAGCCCCAGATCATCACGCTTCCCCTCCATGTTTGACAGTTAGTGTCATGCACCAACGAACCATCCTTTCACTGGATGAACCGAAAATCTCAAATTTTGATTCATCGGTCCTTAGTCCTCAGTCTTCAGTAGTCCATTGTGGATGCTTCATGACCCAGGCAAGCCTCTTTTTCTTATTTTGCCATCTTAGCAATGGCTTTCTTACAGCCACTCAACCTGTCAAACCTACAGCTTGAAGTCTTCATAGTTAAAACTGAGACTTGCTTACTTTGATAAGAGTTAAGCTGTGCATGAAACTGTTGTCCTGTGAGTCATTGTCATGCAAGCTGTCAGAAACGTATCTTCTGTTCAATGATTGGTTTATTCAAAATCGTTATAAAAATCAATTGATAAGAAACTTGTCTTCTGATTCTGTTGAGGCTTTGGGATTGCCAGATCACTTCCTCTCAGAGTTTCCTCCTGTTTTCAAATGCCTTTTGATGGTGTAGGAAACTGTACTTACTGAAGCCTTAGCTTTCTTTGCAATTTCTCTAAAAGTCCTACACTTTTAAGGGTGATAATGGTCTGCCTGTCTTTCTTTGGTAACTGCCTTTTTCTCGACAGTTTGAGAGCAATATTCTACTTCCTGTAGTACAATACTGTCCAATTTTATGCAATTTTGCATAAAAGGGTGTAGTAATACCCTTCAACACTGTTTTTTACAGACAGAGAGCTTGTAAGTAATCAACAAAAGTTGTGACAATTGTTACAGTAGCATAAACTTTAATGGCATAATTTATTTTACATTATTAGAGCGCAACTGTGAGTTGTTAACCTATTACTTCTTGCCTGAAAAAGGCCTTTTTGGATAACTCTGAAACGTACATTATTTTTTCAAAATTTGTTAACCTAAATTTGTTGTTGTCACCTCAGGCAGTTTACCACTTACCTTTGTACCCTTGCAAGTTATTCACTAGACTTAAACTGTTTAAATTTCAATGAAAACTGGAAAAATGCAGATATTCTAAAACTTTTGACCTGTAGTGTATATCCACAGACACTTCTTTCCTAGGTTCTTGCTTATTCTGTTCAGCTGCAGCATTGTCATCCTGCACACTCCTGAATTGGACTACAAGTAGCCATAACAATGGCACATTCTGGTGTAGTTGATGCAGTAAAACTGTAATGTTCAGCTACTGCTGGGGCACATACACATCTACCGGATTGTCATAAAAAGAGTCAACAGTGTTCACAAAACACAGGAGGAGAAAACATGAAAAAGTGGGGAAACTGTATTTTTTTAACAAAAAAAAGAATTAAACCTGTTTATCTTACAGTTCTTTATAAACCTAGGGGCATTTCTTATTAACTTTTTCACTTAGGATTTACATAACTTTCACCAAAGATTTATCCATTTTCCACACAAGGCTCAATTAGGAAAATGGGTAAATCTTGAAAGTTGTGTGAATCTTTGATGAAAACATTGACAAACAAACCTCAAAGTATTCTATTTGTGAGAGCTTAGTTCAACTTTGAGAACCTAATGGTAATATTGTAGGTATCAGTTTGGTTCATAACTGTAATGTATAGTGTAATAGATACATTAACCATGATAAAGAATACAATTCATATTACCTAAATTAATCACACATAATACCTTTAAAACTGTATAATTGAAGGGTAACATAAAAAACAAGGACAGTGTGTAAACCTTCTAATAATCAATCAGTTTATAATCAGATCATTGAATTACACAATTTTACAGCTTTTGTACACAGCCCTTTGGATAGTTTTCTTTGACACTAAAATTTTAGGTTTGCAAAGATATTTTTTCATAGTAAAAAGCTTCTGTGATCAACTGCAAAGGATTAACTTTCTGAGAAATGTGCATTATTTTACCTCTACATTAATTCTCTCTCTGAAGAAGTGAACAGAGCAAAATGTGGTTTACAGGAGATTTAAGGAACTTCAAAACATATTGCCAAGCCCTACTGAAAAGTATGGGAATGGAACCTGATACTTTTTTTTTACTTTATAAACTATTTTTAAAAGAATGCAAGGAAGGCTCTTATAGGAGTCATTTACTAATGCCAAAAATGAATTTTAAAAATGCTGTTCAGTTGAGGAGGGGTCATTTAGTGCTGCCTAAATGGCACCATTAAAAATTCACAAATCCTTTAAATAAAGTGCTTTGAGGATGCCCTAAATCTTCAAGTGATGTTAGAGGGCAATAGTCATTTTAAAGTGACAGGTTTTGTTTACATACAGCAGCAATCGATCTGTCAATTAACCATAATAGTACTGCCACTAGTAAATGACAGATCACAAGCATAAAGTTACGATAGTTACATAGTTAGTCAGATTGAAAAAAGACACAAGTCCATCTGTTTCAACCAAAAAAAAAAACAGTATTGAAAATCCAACCATACAATCCCATATACACAATCCTATACCCGCAGTTGATCCAGAGGAAGGTGAAAAAACCCTAGCGAAGCATGATCCTATTTGCTACAGCAGGGGAAAAAAAATTCCTTCCTGATCCCCTGAGAGGCAATCGGATATTCTCTGGATCAACTTTACCTAAAAAAAAAATGTTTAGTACCCACTTATCTTACACAAGTACACCCAGGAAAGAACCCAGGCCTTTTTAAAGCAATCTAGTGAGCTAGCCAGAACCACCTCTGGGGGGAGTCTATTCCACATTTTCACAGCTCTTACATTGAAGAAACCTTTCCGTATTTGGAGATAAAAAATGTTTTCCTCTAGATGTAAAGAGTGCCCCCTTGTCCTCTGTGATGACCTTAAAGTGAACAACTCGACACCAAGTTCACTACATGTTGATCATATCCCCCTTTAATCTCCTCTTCTCAAGAGAGAATAAATTCAGTTCCTCTAATCTTTTCTCATAGCTCCAGACTTCTGTTTGTAAACAAAACGGCCAGAGATACTGGGTGACATCATTAATTAACTTATTAAATATTAAATACAATATTTGGTTAATGAAGTCACCCAGGTTCCCAGGGCAGTTTATTGACATACAGAAGCTGGGCTGGATATATCACATAGAACAGGAGTAGCAGCAGGGCAGCATTGTCAGACAGCTGATCATCAGGGTTGTAAATCAACATCATTGGGTGGTGGGTCTGTGATTGTCCAGGACTTTTAGGATGAGTAACAAGATATACCATTTACCCCCCACTCATTCCCTTTGGGGCTGGATAACTGGGAGTCTCCTATTGTAAAGGGGTCTTTGAAATTATGACATTTCGCCCCCTCAATCCAGGAACCCAGGCTGGGTTCAGGCCAAACTCCAGTTCAACCTGAAACGTGTCCCTTATTATCTCTATTGAAGTGCATATTGATCCCGATAATAGATAGGGTTGGCAAGTGTTAGCATTGGAAAGCATTTACTTAAGCTCTTGTATAAGCACTGGTGCTACAACATATTCTTCTGGGTAAGTAGGACATGGTGGCTTATAAATAATTGCTTCTTTTTATTCCATGCTTATTTATACAAAGTAACAGAATGGCCACTACACAAACCTCCCTAATATTCTGACTATTGAGTGGCTGCCAGCATTACAATCTGTCCGCACACCCAGTAAAAAAACAAACTAAAGAAAAATGCAGCTCTTCTCCATTACAGTAAAGATAATAGTGACTGTGAAGTGCTGAATGAACCTCACTATAAATGTCTAAATGAAGAATATAAAAAATGCAATGTCTGTGTAAATTTAAACAAACAAGGGAGATAAAACCCCCATAAATGTGCACACAATCAAATAGTAAAACTAACCATACATGTCCTCAAAGTAGGCGGATTACCTCAATGTAGTCACCCTCTACATATGTGTGACCACAAGTAATACCATCAGTAACGGTGGCACCTGCTCTCCATGTGTAAACTGAAAAGAATAAATCACCCCTTGGGATGTGTGTGTGTGATGTACACATTAGAGGTACACAATAGTGATGTCACCCCCTATGGATGCTACTAATGGCCAACCTGGGTGTGCTGTAGTCACCTACTCTGAATATAACAAAGTGCAAAGTAAAATCTAAAATAACAACAATGGTGTCACCCTCTTACAGTGCAGGAACCAGCCATGTAGGTAAGATAAAAAAAAATATCAAAAGTAAATATATTCAATGCGTTAATGATGTGATTCTCCTATTAAACACGAAAAATTCCATACATATCACATTCACTAGTGATGCAGGAAATATATAACATGATGCATATATGAACTGTTGAGCGGATTTAGAGGATGCATGCATGGACATTTGCTACATTTTATTTTGGTTCCTTAACTATCAGAAGGGTGACACCACCATTGTTATATATTTCCTCCTTTACTATTGAATGTGATATGTATGAACTACTTTAAGTTTAGTAGGAGAGTCACATCATTACCACAGTGTATATATTTGCATTTGATAATTTTTTTATCTTACCTATATGGCTGGTTCTAGCACTGTAAGAGAGTGACGTCATTATTTTTATTTTAGATTTTACGTTGCACTTTGTTATATTCAGGGTTGGTGATTACAGCACATAGGGTGAAACCACTATTGTGTACATCACACACACACACACACACACACACACACTATTTTTTAGTTTTCACACATTCCCAAGGGGGTGATTTATTATTTTCAGTTAACACATGTAGGGCAGATGCCACCATTACTGATGGTATTACCTGTGGTCACACATAAGTAAGCAATGACTACTACATTGAGGTAACCCGCACAGTTTGAGGACATGTATGGTTAGTTTTACTATTTGATTGTGTGCACATTTATGAGGTTTTTATCTCCCTTGTTTGTTTTAATTTACATGGACATTGCATTTGAGTATTTATTTGGATACTTCATTTAGTCATTTATAGTGAGGTTCGTTCAGCACTTCACAGTCACTATTATCTTTACTGTATTGCAGTAGTGCTGCATTTTTCTTTTGTTTGTAATCATGCTTATATATAGCAGGTGCCGGGTATTTGGCATACACACAATTTTTGCCATTTTTTCTCTTTACTTCTTCTGTATCAGTGCTAAAATTCTACCACACAAAAAAAAAAAAAACAAAAACAAAAAAAATAAAAAAACTGGTAATAGATTTCCTGGGGAATCTAGTCTACTAGATGTATAAGCAGCTTTTACCCGCTGACAAAAAAGATGTAGAGCAAATTATAGACAAAAACACATATTTAAAAATTTTATTCTATACCACTTTAAGACCGGAAAGATTTGCCCCCTTCCTGACCAGGCCCTTTTTGCAATTGCACGTACGTGTGACGCTGTCCCCAAATAAAATTGATGTCCTTTTTTTCCCACAAATAGGCCTTTCTTTTGGTGGTATTTGATCACCTGTGCAATTTTTATTTTTTGCGCTAGGCCAATTTGTTTTCTGCTACATATTTTTGGTAAAAAAAATTGCAATAAGCATATTTTGATTGGTTTGCGCAAAAGTTATTGTGTTTACTAACTATGGGAAAGATTTATGTAATTTTTATTGGTTTTTTTTTACTAGTAATGGCGCCAATCTGCAATTTTTTTGTGGGACTGCGACATTTCAGGGGACAGATCGGTCCCCTGGCTGACATTTTTTTACACTTTTGGAAGAACCAGTGACATTACTACAGTAATCAGTGCTAAAAATATGCACTGTTACTGTAATAATGCCATTGGAAGGGAAGGGGGTAACATTGGGGGTTAAATATGAGCCTAGGGGAGTGATTCTAACTGTGAAGGGGCGTGGCTTCTGAAATGACCATAGAGACATGTGATCCTATATAGAAGGATCACCTGGGCTCTATTATCATTGCAGGGAGAAGAACGGTCAGCTGTGTTTACAACAGCTGACCGTTCTTCTCTCTCAGCCGGGAACGTTTGCGGGTGTCAGGTGGCAATCGGAGCCACCTGCCCGCTGCATCGGCTTCCCCGCTGACGAGTGGGGGTGGGAGCGTGCCCTTGGCGGTGCGCGCTCGCCCCCTAGCCTCCCGAGAGTGAGCATCGTACATGAACGGCGATTTTCCTGGGAGCGGCTGCCTGCTGCAGTATAACTGCGGCGGGCGGTCGTTAACCGGTTAATCCTATTATTATTATTATTTGTGTCATCATTATGATCATGATAACCCCCTGTAGACTCATATAGCTATTTAGTAGGCAATTTACTGTTTACTTCAGAATTCTTCTCTGCTCCTGAAGAACTTCCGATCTTTCAAAACCTAATATACAGTACATATACAGTATACATTGTTGTTAAAACAACCTTGACAGCCAAAAAATAGATGAAAGAAAATGGTATTATACTCACCTTTCACTTCTATTCTGTAGTGATCATTGGATACATCAAAGTGTACAGCAGGGGACAGATGTATCTGACACTTCCGGAAGTGTCGATTTCTGAAAATTTTGTTGGAGGGCGCAGCAGTGGAATGGAACAAAGGTTAGAAACATATGCTCCCTGAGAAGATAATACTTTTTCTATTGCAGAGATCTTTCATCTGGATTTATTTTGTGACGTACTGGGTCACTTGAACATATTTGGCAGAATATAATTTACACAAAATGGCAGTTATAATAAACCTCTGCATCTGTATAGAATGATTGAATTACCAGATTTTAGCTGCAGATGGCACTGTGGCTAAGATAAATAATTTGTTTTTGCTGCATATGGTTGCAATAAGCAACTAGCAAACTTTCTTTCAAAACGTACATTTTATTTTAAACTGTTCGATGTCACACCCATATTAATATAGTTAAACAGTTATAAAAAATAAATTGGAAAGAAAAGGGTAATATAATGTATATAAATGCATATCCATCATTAACCCTACATATATACGGAAGTTAACCATTATAAAGTTCTGGGATAGATCATTTAGGTCACTAAAATCCAAAAAAAAAAAAAAAAAAAAAACCCAAACAATGCTCTAACAATTCTTGGTAATGTTTCATCTTTCTAAATGTTAAGCATGCTTCATGGTTGTGCAGGTTGCATAATCTGTTTAATGCCCCCATTTTCTGCTCCAGTGAAGACGAAGGCATGAGAAAAAGGAAATTGAAACCTTAAAGTAAGTTATATTTTAACTACAATACTAACATTGATTTTTTTTTTTTTTTTACATTAGCATTCTAAGATTGACACTGCATTACATACAAGTTGTTTAATAAATATATTTCACAAATGAAGAGGAAATTCCCTTACCCTGCATTTTACCATATAAGCTAACCTGTCACATTAAGCCAATCAAGGCTGCAGTATGCACATGTTAGGTAATCAAAGAACAATGGCTTCACCAACTGAGCAGCTGGAAGAAAATAGAAAGGATCTTGTATAGTTGTAATAGCCTTTCAACGGTTCTCTGATTTTGCATCCAAACATCAGAATGGTCAAACGTCACTATGTTTGGATCTTTATATTTTAAAATTAACCATTAGAGGGAAAATTACAATCAAGATAAAAATATAGTAGTCCATGGGGGAACTGCACTATTATTAATGACTTTTTTCAAGGCAAACTAAATGAAAATAATGCTCTCTGTAACATTTTGAAGGCATTATATGAGAACAATTCTCATTTTATACAAAATTATTCTGTATTTTCATGCATCTGCATAACAAAACACAAAACTAACTAAGCAAACATAATTGACTTGAATGAAATTGTTTATCTGTAGTCAGAAATAAAATATTTATATTAAATAACATTTATTTTGTATTATTTTTCATCATCATATGTCTAAATTATAATTGTATGATTTTGCTATTAGATAGTGCTGAGCCAAACTGCCATGAGGTTTGAGCGTTGTTTGGCTAAATTCAAAGAAGTTCAGATGTATAAAGCAAATTCTACTAAAATCAATGAGAGACAAATCTGTTAAACTAAAAATGCCCATTTTCTGGGCTAATAGGCAACGGTGTGTAAAAACTTAGCACGGGGGTGGGCACTGCCCTGGGGAACATGTGCCAATGCAAAATAAAAAAAACATAAATATTCCATTCGGCTAGGGACATTTTTTTTTTTTAATGCTTAATGTAAACATTGAAAAAATTCCCTTATATACCATGTCTGAGGGTATACTAATCCTGTGCAGAAAGTGCTGCAGCAGCACTGATTTTACAAAAGAAAAAAGTGTTTCCAATTTCCAGCAAAGGATATCTCATTTCTGCCTTCTCACCTTTAAAAAAAAACAGGCCCTCTGGTATGTCCATGCCAACTTCTTCTGTTTAAAAAGCAGATATGATTGCTTGAATTAGCATTGATTTCTGGTCAACTATGAGTTCTACCCAAACTCAAATCATTCACAGTTTTGAGACAATGGTGAACTAATGCTAGTCACATTTATATTAACAAGTTACCAACAATGAACTTCCTTGCCTCAAGGCTGTGGTCAGATGTCTTAGAGGGACCTATCATGTGGGTTTTCTTATGTGACAGCTCCCTTGCTACAAAAGTTAGGGTTCCCAGCAGCCTTTGCTCAGTGTTTGTTGAAAGAGAGATGAAGTAGTTGGGGGAAGACAATAGACTGTTTGCAGGGAGAATTAGGTGCTGCTGATGATTGCTGAAAATGTCTTGACAAAGGGATGGGTTCTTCCACCCATACAATAATGACATGGACTGCATGACATAGGTTTAAACAACCACAGCAGCTTTTTTATTAACAAATGAATAAATAACATCACATTAACATAACAATAAATAAAACAATTTCAGCAAAGCATCCAGGAGGTGGTATTCAGGGTTCCTCAAGGCACAATTTAAAACTAGAATTGATCATGCCCTCAGCCATGCCCCAACCAGCTAGAAGGCATTACAAGCTCACACATTCTTACATTTTTTTAGTTCCTGTGAAAAGTACCAATAACCAACAATGTGGCATACCCTAGATGGGCCCCCAATTTTTAACTGTACCGTTAATCAAATAAACACATTCTTAAGCACAAAATACTTTCCCACAACCATTGACACACCAGGAACCCTAAATTCATGGCAGGAGGGAGGGGAAGGTTCCTTTTACCTGAACTTTCCTGAATGAATAGCCAGCATCCCTTTTATGAACCACCCTTGCAGCTCCACCCTGCCCATCAGACCTTCAGCTTCCAATCAGGTAGGAGCTACTCCCCTTCCCCACTAAACTAACATAGTTTTAACCCTTCTCTGACCTGTCCCTCCCTTTAGTCATGCTCACCCTTTGTCAATTCTCTCTTCTCCAGGTCTCACTGTATTTACATATATTTACTATATTTATAGACACTGTGTGCTGGACATCTTCTAGGCATAGACTGCAAAGTGTTTGCAGGGAGAGATACACTTTAATGTGTGTCAGCAACAATTTCCATCACTCTAGCTTCAGTTTAGCTGTTGGACCCCCCCAACACCTTTTTTTTTAAATTTGTTTCACTTTTTCTGTTTTACTTTTAGGTAGGTTGAAAAAAGATGTTAGAGTTTAGTGTTTGGTAAAAGTGTTTAGCCACTTGAGTCCCAGCTGCTTTTTCAAATGGTGCCCAGATAGGGTGGTTTGTCCCCAGCGCCATTTAAACAATGGCAGGTCCCAGATTGAGGTAAGTCAATAGGAGTTAGGGTGTTTCCTACAGACTCAATAGTCCTAAGGTTACTAAGGTAAGAACGATTAAATTTTACAATCCGGGGCTGCCTGAGTACTCATAACTTTGAGGCACAGTGGGAATCTGATGTTCAATAGTAGCCTGAGATTCAATAGGGTGTATTGAGTTGCCATTACTGTTTTATGACAATTCATCTGAGGTTCCAGAATATTCCCTCTGTGGTACATGAGTGATAGGGATAGAAGAAGTATGGGTATAGGGGGCCAAACATTTATGTAATCAGCCAGGGTTACGTGGTCGGGTATACTTGTTGGTGGGTTTAAGTATCTTTACATTTTTCCTTTTTCCCAGATGTCATCATTAGAACATGTGTTTCCTCATTGCCAAATTATTACATCACCTAAACATCCTTTTTATATATCCTTTATAGTTACTGTACCTTTGATTTTATTTGTATTTCATTGTTATTTAACTGTTGTCGTAAAATTATTTTGTTTGATGGTTTTTTAGTGGAATATGCTCTGAGTCTACTGAGTTTGTTTTGTAGTCTCACTGCACTTCTACCTTTTCCTTTATTGCTGGTGTGCTCAGCCCCTATCGTTGGCTCCAACAGTCTTCCCCCTATAAGAAGGAGTATCGCCAATTACTGCTTATCAGGTTGGACAAAGAGGCCTATTGACACACGGAAATGCATTACTTATGCAACAGAACATCCCACGGCTTGACATCACTTTTCGTTCAGCGTTCCACGGTGGTTTTAGATGATTTCCTATACAAGGTGACATGTGGCTATCCGATTCCTCCAGCCTTGCTGCTAGCTGCTGCTGACAGATCCTTATTGACAAGCAATTAACGTGAAATTTTGTGAGTGCACATTAAAGTTGTTTTAATACTGCATTTAGTGGCACCCCCTTGTCTTTTTCTACTATCAATGCATCAAATGCTCTTGTTAGTAAAAGTCACACTAATGGGAAATAATTGAAACCAAGTGTGTTCCTTTTCTCCCTTTCCTATAATCAGCTCTCACATTGTAACTGCAGCCTCTCTGCCCCCTCCTCTGTGCTCCTGACAGATCAAGAAAATTTTTTATCACAATCTACCCTTTTGAAGGGGTGTATGGAAGAGAAGACTGCATACAGTATAAACAAGTAAAACCTATGTAAGAGGATTTGTTTAATGTCTGTGTATCATCTGAGGCTGTTCACTTCATTGGGCATATGTGAGGATTTACAACCACTTTAAACTATGTTAACCCATACTTTATATTTTTGAGATTTAACCCCCTCCCATCCGCGCTACAGCCTATATAAGGCTGCAGCGCGGACTTGAATTTTCAGGAGGCCGTTTTTAAAAGGCCTCCAGTGACACGCCCCCCGCGCGCTCCCGCGAGCGCGCATCGGGGAGAATCTGTGTCGGCCGTGTCCCTTGGACACGGCCGATCACAGATCGTGGTGAATGGCCAATCACAGCGGCCATTCACCACGTGATCAAGCCGTCCAATGAGAGATGATCTCATATGTAAACATATGAGATCATCTCTCATCGCCGGCGCTCCTTCCTCACACAGACACTGCAGTGTGAGGAAGGAGGGGGAGCCGACAGCCGCTGGGGACACAGACAAATGTAATCAGGGCACCGATCACCAGTGCCCTGATTACTGAAGGTAAAAAAACACACACATTGCCCCCCCATCAGTGCCCACAGTGCCCGCCATCAGTGCCCCCATCAATGCCCACAATCAGTGCCCATAGTGCTGCCAGTCAGTGCCCATCAGTGCCTGCTCATCTAGGCACTGATGAGCACTGACTGGCAGCACTATGGGCACTGAGTGTGGGCACTGATGGTGCTGCCCATCAGTGCTCATCAGTGCCGCCCATCAGTGCTCATCAGTGCCACCCGTCAGTGTCCATCAGTGCCATCCGCCAGTGCCCATCAGTGCCGCCTATCAGTGCCCATCAGTGCCGCCCGTCAGTGCCGCCTCTCAGTGCCCAGCAGTGCCACCTCTCAGTGCCCAGCAGTGCCACCTCTCAGTGCCCAGCAGTGCCACCTCTCAGTGCCGCCTATCAGTGCTCATCAGTGCGGCATATTAGTACCTCCTCATCAGTGCCCATAAGTGCCACCTCATCAGTGCCCATAAGTGCCACCTCATCAGTGCCCATCAGTGCAGCCTCATCAGCGCACATCAGTGAGGGAGAAAAATTTATTTTCAAAATTTACTCGCAGAAAATAAGAAAAACTTTTTTTTTTTTCAAAATTTTCTGTCTTTTTTCTTTTTTTTTGTAAAAAATAAAAAACCCAGAGGTGATTAAATACCACCAAATGAAAGCTCTGTTTGTGTGAAAAAAATGATAAAAATTTCATATGGGTACAGTGTAGCATGACCGCGCAATTGTCATTCAAAGTGTGCGAGCGTTGAAAGCTGAAAATTGGCCTGGATGGGAAGGGTGTTTAAGTGCACAGAAGGCAAGTGGTTAATATCTCTCTAATATGATTTGGTTAATGAGAGGTTTTGGCCATGAGTGAGAGCTTCAACACAACAACAGAAATGTATTCGTAAATAGTATGAAGGTCTAAAGCTAACAAACAGCAATCTATCTAGTTACTGAAAAAAAGGAAAAAATAAGAAAACAAAGGAACTTTAGAATATACTACATTAATACACAAACAGCAAGACAGGCAACACACAAGACAAGCATGTATACATGTGACAAAGAGATGTCCATTATTTACCAGATGTGTAGCATGGGCCCCCCTATGATGACCTTCAGATTTTCTTTCACCTCTCTCCCTCCAAGACCTAACCTGATATAGACCTATCCTTTATAGACTTGCATGGGTCCATTCGGATTGGTGGAACTATCTGATCCATCTATTCAAATCTGCCTCATCTCATCCAGGATTGGACAATTTCCCCATCCCCTGTGTTTAGCATAACTCGGCCCCTTACTAGAACACCCCTTTTTGGAGGAAAATTAATCAACGGTCAAAAATGTCTCTAAATCAATATTGAGAATTTCTAATCCTTATGCTGCTAGAATTAGTTATAGATAGATATAATAGATAGGGAAGTATATCATATTTACTTTTTACATCTCTTCAGTTACTTCCTGGTTTCCAGGCCTATGCAAATAGTGTCATACATCCCAGGAGTAAGGAGGGGAGAATGAGTTTTCCCAGCTAAGCAATCCGTCCTGTCTGCATGCCTGAGCTAAGGGCAGATTGATTCCTGAAAGTAAATGCTACATGAATCATCTGCCCTTACTCAAGATGGCCACAGCTAGAAATGCTAGGGGGTGTTTTTCAAAGTTATTTCTCAGCTAAATAAAGCATAGAGACATGAATCAAGGTGTTAGTTTTTCTTGAATATTAAACTTTTAAATTATTCAATTAAATAGTATTTTTGGTTTGTGGTTCTCAGATACAGTGTAGCTCCACATTTAGTATGCAGCCTAGTTCCACTTTAAGTATGCAGCCTAGCTCCACTTTAGGAATGCAGGTCATAGCTTTTTTGGAGAGAAAATTAGGTATGCAATTTCCCAGCTTGTTTGTAGGCAAATTATGCATTCCTAATCAGATGGACATCCTCATTGCATATCTACAGAGATCCATCATTGAAGTAGATATAGTAAAACAAAGGAGATTTAAATTGCCTGGTCTAGGTAATTACTTTGGCCTGTGGAGTCTGAGATAAGACAATGAATCTAAAAGCTGGTATAGATGAGCCGAATATTTATATTTCTGTTAAACTAGCCGCCACTTGGCGATTGTTTACAGCAGCTTTTCTGACGGAAAATGGTCTGGCTTCTGTTGAATGGGCATGCTGGAAATCAGCAGCTGATGGGCATCCCATCAGTGCTTGCAGCCAATGGGAAGATCGCTGTACTAACATTGCATAGTTAGTACAGGGAACTCCTCAGTTTTTTTTTTTAAGTTCAGCCCCTGTGTGTACCAGCCAGACTTAACTGTCGTTCCTTCTGGCATACAGTATCACTGGTAAAAAAAATAGTCCATTCCCGGTAGCACTCACTTATACAGGGGGTAAATCAAAACATTTCTACATTTCTATCTGGTTAATCAATCAATCACACTACTAAGTCTGAACAGTTTTCTCCCAATATTGTTATACTATGGTCTAAATCTCTAAACTTGTAACTTGCTGAAAATATTGTTTTACAAAAAGCTATTTAAAAAGCTAAAGGAGATCGCCCATAAACTCCCCATAAGGCAAAAACTAGTTCAACCACTTCCCACCAGTGCTATAGCCGAAAAATGGCTACAGCGTGGGTTTACTTTGCTGGTAGTTTGTCAAATAACATCCTCCCATGATCATGCTGCCTGTACGCCTCCTGCGGCGCATGGGCGGTGCGCTCTAAAAATGCTAAATACTTCAGACTCAGCTGATCATGGATCATGATCACAATGTAAACACAAGCCGGGTATCCGCTTTCTTTTATTGGAGAAGAGAGCCAAAAACCAGCTGGTGCTAAAGGTACATATACACTGATATTTAGGGCTCTGATTATCAGTGTCCTGATTATCAGTGCAGTCACAACAGTGCCCACCAGTGCAGCCAATTAGTGCCCATCAGTGCTGCCAATCAGAATCAGTGCCCATCAGTGGCATCCATCAGTGCCTTCAGTGCCCATCAGTGCAGCCTATCAGTGCCACCTATTAGTTCCCACCAGTGCTGCCTTATCAGTGTCCATCAGTAAAGGAGATAAATAACTTTCTTCCACCGGACAGCACTGGGGTTGTTGGTTTGAATCCACAACACTACCTGCTTGGACATGACATGTTCTTCCTGTGTCTGCATGGGTTTCCTTCTAGTACTCTAGTTTCCTCCTACACCCCAAAGATATGCTGATGCCATACACAACCTGAAAGATTGTTTGGAGGCGGTGGCAGGAGGGCTTACCAGGCGCTGTGATTTTTACCTGTATGCCAGTTTAGACTCATATGAGTCTTCCTTTGAGGTGAGCTGCTAATCTTACCATTTTCACGTGGATCACTTGGAATGAAGCATGCAGCACTTTAATCACAGATGAAGATTTGTTTATTCATTTATCACTGTGTCACCTTTGTTGCACTGTGTATGGGACTTATTTATCGCAAGATTACCGTGTTACTTTACTTGCACTGTGTTATTGGGACGTTTAATATCATGTTTTCTCTGATTCATATCAGTTAATGTTTATTGCATTCGTTTTCACATTATTATTTTTGTTACACTAAGCGATTTATTTATTTTTATGTGTATTCACTTAGCGCAGCAATATTATTTATTCAGATAAATAACCTGTTTGTAAAATGTAATAACCAACTATGAAAAAAAAAAACAATTCAAAATTTTCGGTCTTTTTTGTTTGTTTAGCAAAAAATAAAAAACCCAGCCATGATTAATTACCACTAAAAGAAATCTATATTTATGTGGAAAATATGATAACATTTTTTTTACAGGTACAGTGTTGTGTGCAATGGTCATTCAAAATATGACAGTGCTGAAAGCTGAAAATTGGCCTGGACAGGAAGGGGGTAAAAGTGCCCAGTAGGCAAGAGATGAAACGCGTCGGGACGTGGCCAGATGACGCACCCAATCGTGGATTACGGCAGCGAAGGACTTCCGGGACTACCCGATCTGGCGTGGAGCCACATCGGATTAGGAGAGGAGGCCCCGACACTGCCTTTTATGAGATGAGCTTATGTTTTCTTCATTACAAGTGAGTGCAATGTATGTTGGTTTGCTTTGAAATAAAAATTTATCAGACGTATTGCACTAGTGGAGATATCTCTTTGTTTTCCACATATCTGGGAGATATTGTGAAAAGAGGGCTACTGCACTGGATTGGGAACCATCGCTTGCTCGGTTTGACTTATCCTATGGTGACATGTGGATCTGTTACTAACATGCGAGGTGTGCTCATTTATGAGAGTAAGTGAGCATATATATCCGGTGAGTGGCCATTTCTTATTGTCCCCCTGCACTTGGTGGTGGATTTGTGGTGACCCTACCAGACTACACGGAGATTTGGCGTATCTGCAGTATATACCCAATGACTATCGTTAACAACATGGGACTTTCATGATTATTGAAGATCTGGAAAGGGGATTGATCTTTATATTTACCCGTTAATAGACCTATGGGATTAGTCAACTAAAGACTGTGAGGACTGAGCCACTAACCGCACTGTCATTTTAGTGGACATCCATAGTTTATTTTAGAAACTTTTATACATTGTTTCAGCGCTACTATTATTCTTTTAGACGATTAAATGCTGTGCACAGTGAAATAAACACTTTTTAATTTTGTAAACTATAACTGTGTAAACACAGCACTCTACACAGCTGTAGACTAGATAGAGCATTTGAGTGCGGGGTAATATTCATTTACATTCTAAGGTTAATTTCCTGAATAAAAGCTGGCTGGTGTGGGTCCTGTTGAAAAAATGCTGTGCATGTCGTCACTTAAAAATACAGTATATATATATACACTGGAGATCAAAATTAGACAACAACCTACACTTTCCTCAATTTCAAGGTCACTGCTTAGTCCTATTTGAAACATTTAAACTGGAGTAAGGCTCCATTCACACCTGAGCATATAGTTTTCAGGTGTTTTTTTGGGGCTTTTTTAGGTGTTTCTTCAGGCATTTTTCAGGCTTTTCTCGCAGGTGTTTGGAGGCAGGCATTGACATCTAACAAAAACACTTGTAATCTGCTAAATAAGAAGCTCATGTACTTTTTTGAGCTTCAGGCGTTTTGTTTGAGGCGACAAAACGCTCATATGTGAACAGGGGCCATTGAAATGAATGTAATTTTGCTTGTTGGGCATTTTGAGCCTTCAGAGATGAGCGTTTTACGAGCTGAAATATGTTCAGGTGTAAGCAGGGCCTAAAAGAGCAGTTTTGTTGAGCATATTTCATGAGTTACATATATTTTGAAGCACAGAAAAAAAAAAAAAAAAACTTCAATGAAATTTGAAAAAGAACATTGATCAAATTTAGAGTGTTAATCTGGCACCTTGTGCTAATTTCTTTAATTGCCTGGCAAACCCTATTTAACTGGCAGTCTAACTTTCCAGTTTTCACTGACTTAGCAAGATGGTGAGCATGAAACCCTTCAGCAGCAGGTAGTTCAAATGAAGGCCAAAGGGATGACCCTTTCAGTCATAGCAAGAGAAGTTTGTAGTTCCAAATATATGATTTCCGGGATATTGCATCTTTACAATGTCACAAACTCGTTCAAGTCACCCAAGAAGGCTAGTCGCCCACGAAAGACAAATGCAAGAGAGGACAGGATAATGCAGAGAATCTCAATGGGCAATAGGTTCAACATTGTAGCTGCGATTGCTCACCAGTTCATCGCTGAACAGAGTAAGGATCTGTCTTGTCATACAGTGTCTCGCCGTTTAAGAATATGGTTTGAAAGCCCACTCTGCAGTGACCAAACCTCTCATTAGCAGAAAGAATCAAAAGGCTAGACTAACCTTTGCTGAGGAGCATATTGTGTGGACAGAGGGGAACTGGTCCAAAGCTCACTTTAGTGATGAAAGCAAGTTTAACCAGTTTTGGACCGGAAAGGATTTGCCCCCTTAATGACCAGGCCCTTTTTTGCGATTCAGCACTGCTTTACTTTAACAGAAAATTGCCCCTTCATGCGACACTGTACCAAAATAAAATATATGTCCTTTTTTTCCCCACAAATAGGGCTATGGTATTTGATCACCAGTGCGATTTTTATTTTTTGCGCTATAAACAAAAAAGGAGCGACAATTCTGAAAATATTTTTTACATTCTGCTATATAACATTGTGATGGACAGATCGGACCCCTAACTGACATTTTTGACACTTTTGAGGGGACCAGTGACATTACTTCAGTAATCAGTGCTAAAAATATGCACTGTTACTGTAATAATGACATTGACAGGAAAGGGGTTAACCTAGTGGGTGATTAGGGGTTAAATGTAAGCCTAGGGAAGTGATTGCTAACTGTGGGGGGGGGGGGAGTTGGGATTTTGAAATTACCATAGACCTGTGATCCTACATAGAAGGATTACAGGCGCTCTGTGATCAATTCAGAGAGGAACGGTCAGCTGTGTTTACAACAGCTGCCCCTACTTCTCTCTTAGTGGGGACTGATCACGGGTGGCCAGCGGTAATCGTGGCCACTGGCACCATGCATCAGTATCCCCGCTGCCTAATGGGGGTGGGAGCGCACCGCCGGTGGCGCCCACGCTTGCCACACCAGCACCAGGCGCGCGAATGACATACCCCTACGTCAGTTCGCGCAGGTGGGGCTGCCTGCCGCAGTATATCTGCGGCGGGCAGTCCAGAACTGGTTAATTTATTTGAGTCTGATGGGAAACTTTATGTTCATCTTCAAGCTGGGGAAAGACTAAACCCAAAGGTGTTTATTTACTAAAGCTAGAAGGGGGAAAATTTGTCACAATTCTGCAGAGAAACAAATTAGCTTCCAGATTTTATTGCTAAACCTAAATTAAATAAGCTGAAGTTAGAAGCTGATTGGTTTCTATGCAGAATTGTGACAAATTTTGCCCTCTCTAGCTTTAGTAAGTAAAAAGTGTGTAAAGCAGTCTGTTAAAGGTGGAGGGGGAAGCGTTATGGTTTGGGGGATGTTTTCTGCAGCAGGAGCGAGGCCTCTTATACAGCGGCATCAGAGTCCTGATCTAAACCCAAAAGAAAACCTCTGGAAAATCCTTATGGCCAAGAAACCACACAGTCACAAAACTGTGCAAGAGACTGGAAGAAGAGTGAAACAAAATCACACCAGAGCAGTGTGAGAGACTAGCTTAAATCATTCAAAGCAAGGGCCTTCTCCCCACTTCCTACTAATTGTTCATTGTTGTAACCTTCAGAAATGTCAGTTGTAATCTTACTCCGTGGCCGTGCTACAGTCATTTCTGTTCTCTAATTTTGATCATTGTGTTTTCTACAAAATACATTTTCTTCTTTTGAAATGCCTTAGTTATTTTGAAAAACATTGTCCTATTAGCATGGTATAGCCACAACAAAAAGTCCATCAAATTTTGAGCACTGAAAATTACATTATTTCAAAAAAAATGAAGTGTTAATAAGTTGTTCTCTAATTTGATCTCCATTGGCTTAGTAAAACTGGTTAAATGCTGTTTTTTGTAGTTACTGGACTATTTTTTTTCCAGGGAAATTCATATACTCTAATCTTTATATTTTGAATGGTGTGGATCCTGTTGATAAAGTGGCCTATTGAAATTGGTTAAACAGTGTGTGAGTAGTCACAACAATATTTTTTTTTTTTTTTCAGTGAGATTGTTACACTCCAATGTTTATTTTTAAAAGTTGACTGATATGGATCCTACTGAAAAAGCAGCCTAGTGAAAGTGCTTAAATATTGTAAAAATTATCACTAACATTTTTGGGGGGCTTTTCTAGTAAAGTAAATACAATCATGTTGCTTTTATGAGTGTCTGATATGGGTTACATAGTTACATAGTTGGTAAGGCTGAAAAAAGACACTAGTCCATCCAGTTCAACTTGTGTAGGTGTGTGTGTTTAGTGTATGTGTTTAGTAAAGCATATATTCCTTTATGTTGTGATTAGTGTTGAGCGAACACGGACTGTATTATTCGTGTTCGTACCGAATAATTGGATTTTTTGTACCCGAACACGGACACGGACACTTTACTGTATGTTCGGGTAAAAATCCGTGTTCGGTCGTTTTATTTCCGGGTTTTGCATGCTTTGGCGCTCTTTTCATGGCGGGCTTTCAACAGCCAATCAACAATCGTTTAACTGGTGTGCCTTAAGCCATCCCAGCCATGCCTGCAAATGTCTCAGTAGCTGTGATTGGCCGTCTGAAGCATGTGACCAAGTCTTTATAAGTTCGAGGCAGCCGCAGCGGCGTCATTATGCTGCTTAGATTCAGGGACAGAGCACACATCAACGTGCTGGCTGCTGATTAGGGAAAGATAGGCAGGAAAAAAACATTTGTGTCCGGATAGAATTGAGGGACAGGTCGGAGTGTTTAGGCAGGGCGAGTTGTAGGCATTTTAGGGATAGAGTCTGCTGAATTATATAGGGTCAGTGTCTTCTACAAACTACAATCGATATTGCTGTGTGGGGGGTGGGGTGAATCTGCACTCAATCCTGATCTACGATCTCTTCTCAATCCTGTTAGGGACAGAGTCTGCTGAATTTTAGGGAAACTGTGTTCTACAAACTACAATCGATATTGCTGTGTGGGGGGTGGGGTGAATCTGCACTCAATCCTGATCTACGATCTCTTCTCAATCCTGTTAGGGACAGAGTCTGCTGAATTTTAGGGAAACTGTGTTCTACAAACTACAATCGATATTGCTGTGTGGGGGGTGGGGTGAATCTGCACTCAATCCTGATCTACGATCTCTTCTCAATCCTGTTAGGGACAGAGTCTGCTGAATTTTAGGGAAACTGTGTTCTACAAACTACAATCGATATTGCTGTGTGGTGTGGGATTGGAGATAGGCAGGTGTCAGTGATCCACATCCATTTTTCTGTGTGTGAGCTGCAGTGAACACAATCTTTTTGGGCTGCAGTGAACACAATCTTTTTGGGCTGCAGTGAACACAATCTTTTTGGGCTGCAGTGAACACAATCTTTTTGGGCTGCAGTGAACACAATCTTTTTGGGCTGCAGTGAACACAATCTTTTTGGGGTGCAGTGAACAAAATCTTTTTGGGGTGCAGTGAACACAATCCTTTTTGGTGTGCAGTGAACACAATCTTTGTGGGGTGCAGTGAACAAAATCCTTTGTGGGGTGCAGTGAACACAATCTTTTTGGGGTGCAGTGAACAAAATCCTTTTTGGGGTGCAGTGAACAACATCCTTTTTGGGGTGCAGTGAACACAATCTTTTTGGGGTGCAGTGAACAAAATCCTTTGTGGGGTGCAGTGAACACAATCTTTTTGGGGTGCAGTGAACACAATCTTTTTGAGGTGGAGTGAACAACATCCTTTTTGGGGTGCAGTGAACAAAATCCTTTTTGGGGTGCAGTGAACAAAATCATTTTTGGGGTGCAGTGAACACAATCTTTTTGGGGTGCAGTGAACACAATCTTTGTGGGGTGCAGTGAACACAATCTTTTTGGGGTGGAGTGAACAACATCCTTTTTGGGGTGCAGTGAACAAAATCCTTTTTGGGGTGCAGTGAACAACATCCTTTTTGGGGTGCAGTGAACACAATCTTTTTGGGGTGCAGTGAACACAATCTTTGTGGGGTACAGTGAACAGAATCTTTGTGGGGTGCAGTGAACACAATCTTTGGGGGGTACAGTGAACACAATCTTTGTGAGGTGCAGTGAACACAATCTTTGTGGGGTGCAGTGAACACAATCATTGTGGGGTGCAGTGAACTCAATCTTTGTGGGGTACAGTGAACACAATCTCATACTGAAGGTTTGAGGGTGCTGCCTGTTCCATACTCCCCCTACTCCTCATCTAGCCTTTTAGGGGTACAAACAATAGTAATTGGGGCCTAGTGTGGTTGTGTACGTGTGATATACATACACTTTTTTGGGATCATATTTTCTATTCCGCTATTTAATCAAAAACCTTTGGGGATCAGTTAAATTGGGGGATAGTCTGTGTTGGTACGTGTGAGAGAGATCCACCTTTCCAAGTTGTTGGGGTTCATCTCATACTTCTGAAGGTTTGAGGGTGCTGCCTGTTCCATACTCCCCCCTACTCCTAGCCTTTTAGGGGTACAAACAATAGTAATTGGGGCCTAGTGTGGTTGTGTACGTGTGATATACATACACTTTTTTGGGATCATATTTTCTATTCCGCTATTTAATCAAAAACCTCTGGGGATCAGTTAAATTGGGGGATAGTCTGTGTTGGTACGTGTGAGAGAGATCCACCTTTCCAAGTTGTTGGGGTTCATCTCATACTTCTGAAGGTTTGAGGGTGCTGCCTGTTCCATACTCCCCCCTACTCCTAGCCTTTTAGGGGTACAAACAATAGTAATTGGGGCCTAGTGTGGTTGTGTACGTGTGATATACATACACTTTTTTGGGATCATATTTTCTATTCCGCTATTTAATCAAAAACCTCTGGGGATCAGTTAAATTGGGGGATAGTCTGTGTTGGTACGTGTGAGAGAGATCCACCTTTCCAAGTTGTTGGGGTTCATCTCATACTTCTGAAGGTTTGAGGGTGCTGCCTGTTCCATACTCCCCCCTACTCCTAGCCTTTTAGGGGTACAAACAATAGTAATTGGGGCCTAGTGTGGTTGTGTACGTGTGATATACATACACTTTTTTGGGATCATATTTTCTATTCCGCTATTTAATCAAAAACCTCTGGGGATCAGTTAAATTGGGGGATAGTCTGTGTTGGTACGTGTGAGAGAGATCCACCTTTCCAAGTTGTTGGGGTTCATCTCATACTTCTGAAGGTTTGAGGGTGCTGCCTGTTCCATACTCCCCCTACTCCTAGCCTTTTAGGGGTACAAACAATAGTAATTGGGGCCTAGTGTGGTTGTGTACGTGTGATATACATACACTTTTTTGGGATCATATTTTCTATTCCGCTATTTAATCAAAAACCTCTGGGGATCAGTTAAATTGGGGGATAGTCTGTGTTGGTACGTGTGAGAGAGATCCACCTTTCCAAGTTGTTGGGGTTCATCTCATACTTCTGAAGGTTTGAGGGTGCTGCCTGTTCCATACTCCCCCCTACTCCTAGCCTTTTAGGGGTACAAACAATAGTAATTGGGGCCTAGTGTGGTTGTGTACGTGTGATATACATACACTTTTTTGGGATCATATTTTCTATTCCGCTATTTAATCAAAAACCTCTGGGGATCAGTTAAATTGGGGGATAGTCTGTGTTGGTACGTGTGAGAGAGATCCACCTTTCCAAGTTGTTGGGGTTCATCTCATACTTCTGAAGGTTTGAGGGTGCTGCCTGTTCCATACTCCCCCCTACTCCTAGCCTTTTAGGGGTACAAACAATAGTAATTGGGGCCTAGTGTGGTTGTGTACGTGTGATATACATACACTTTTTTGGGATCATATTTTCTATTCCGCTATTTAATCAAAAACCTCTGGGGATCAGTTAAATTGGGGGATAGTCTGTGTTGGTACGTGTGAGAGAGATCCACCTTTCCAAGTTGTTGGGGTTCATCTCATACTTCTGAAGGTTTGAGGGTGCTGCCTGTTCCATACTCCCCCTACTCCTAGCCTTTTAGGGGTACAAACAATAGTAATTGGGGCCTAGTGTGGTTGTGTACGTGTGATATACATACACTTTTTTGGGATCATATTTTCTATTCCGCTATTTAATCAAAAACCTCTGGGGATCAGTTAAATTGGGGGATAGTCTGTGTTGGTACGTGTGAGAGAGATCCACCTTTCCAAGTTGTTGGGGTTCATCTCATACTTCTGAAGGTTTGAGGGTGCTGCCTGTTCCATACTCCCCCTACTCCTAGCCTTTTAGGGGTACAAACAATAGTAATTGGGGCCTAGTGTGGTTGTGTACGTGTGATATACATACACTTTTTTGGGATCATATTTTCTATTCCGCTATTTAATCAAAAACCTCTGGGGATCAGTTAAATTGGGGGATAGTCTGTGTTGGTACGTGTGAGAGAGATCCACCTTTCCAAGTTGTTGGGGTTCATCTCATACTTCTGAAGGTTTGAGGGTGCTGCCTGTTCCATACTCCCCCTACTCCTAGCCTTTTAGGGGTACAAACAATAGTAATTGGGGCCTAGTGTGGTTGTGTACGTGTGATATACATACACTTTTTTGGGATCATATTTTCTATTCCGCTATTTAATCAAAAACCTTTGGGGATCAGTTAAATTGGGGGATAGTCTGTGTTGGTACGTGTGAGAGAGATCCACCTTTCCAAGTTGTTGGGGTTCATCTCATACTTCTGAAGGTTTGAGGGTGCTGCCTGTTCCATACTCCCCCTACTCCTAGCCTTTTAGGGGTACAAACAATAGTAATTGGGGCCTAGTGTGGTTGTGTACGTGTGATATACATACACTTTTTTGGGATCATATTTTCTATTCCGCTATTTAATCAAAAACCTTTGGGGATCAGTTAAATTGGGGGATAGTCTGTGTTGGTACGTGTGAGAGAGATCCACCTTTCCAAGTTGTTGGGGTTCATCTCATACTTCTGAAGGTTTGAGGGTGCTGCCTGTTCCATACTCCCCCTACTCCTAGCCTTTTAGGGGTACAAACAATAGTAATTGGGGCCTAGTGTGGTTGTGTACGTGTGATATACATACACTTTTTTGGGATCATATTTTCTATTCCGCTATTTAATCAAAAACCTCTGGGGATCAGTTAAATTGGGGGATAGTCTGTGTTGGTACGTGTGAGAGAGATCCACCTTTCCAAGTTGTTGGGGTTCATCTCATACTTCTGAAGGTTTGAGGGTGCTGCCTGTTCCATACTCCCCCCTACTCCTAGCCTTTTAGGGGTACAAACAATAGTAATTGGGGCCTAGTGTGGTTGTGTACGTGTGATATACATACACTTTTTTGGGATCATATTTTCTATTCCGCTATTTAATCAAAAACCTCTGGGGATCAGTTAAATTGGGGGATAGTCTGTGTTGGTACGTGTGAGAGAGATCCACCTTTCCAAGTTGTTGGGGTTCATCTCATACTTCTGAAGGTTTGAGGGTGCTGCCTGTTCCATACTCCCCCCTACTCCTAGCCTTTTAGGGGTACAAACAATAGTAATTGGGGCCTAGTGTGGTTGTGTACGTGTGATATACATACACTTTTTTGGGATCATATTTTCTATTCCGCTATTTAATCAAAAACCTCTGGGGATCAGTTAAATTGGGGGATAGTCTGTGTTGGTACGTGTGAGAGAGATCCACCTTTCCAAGTTGTTGGGGTTCATCTCATACTTCTGAAGGTTTGAGGGTGCTGCCTGTTCCATACTCCCCCTACTCCTAGCCTTTTAGGGGTACAAACAATAGTAATTGGGGCCTAGTGTGGTTGTGTACGTGTGATATACATACACTTTTTTGGGATCATATTTTCTATTCCGCTATTTAATCAAAAACCTCTGGGGATCAGTTAAATTGGGGGATAGTCTGTGTTGGTACGTGTGAGAGAGATCCACCTTTCCAAGTTGTTGGGGTTCATCTCATACTTCTGAAGGTTTGAGGGTGCTGCCTGTTCCATACTCCCCCCTACTCCTAGCCTTTTAGGGGTACAAACAATAGTAATTGGGGCCTAGTGTGGTTGTGTACGTGTGATATACATACACTTTTTTGGGATCATATTTTCTATTCCGCTATTTAATCAAAAACCTCTGGGGATCAGTTAAATTGGGGGATAGTCTGTGTTGGTACGTGTGAGAGAGATCCACCTTTCCAAGTTGTTGGGGTTCATCTCATACTTCTGAAGGTTTGAGGGTGCTGCCTGTTCCATACTCCCCCCTACTCCTAGCCTTTTAGGGGTACAAACAATAGTAATTGGGGCCTAGTGTGGTTGTGTACGTGTGATATACATACACTTTTTTGGGATCATATTTTCTATTCCGCTATTTAATCAAAAACCTCTGGGGATCAGTTAAATTGGGGGATAGTCTGTGTCGGTACGTGTGAGAGAGATCCACCTTTCCAAGTTGTTGGGGTTCATCTCATACTTCTGAAGGTTTGAGGGTGCTGCCTGTTCCATACCCCCCCTACTCCTCATCTAGCCTTTTAGGGGTACAAACAATAGTAATTGGGGCCTAGTGTGGTTGTGTACGTGCGAGATACATACACTTTTTTGGATCATATTTCCTATTCCGCTATTCAATAAAAACCTTTGAGGATCAATTGAATTGCGGGATAGTCTGTGTCGGTACGTGTGAGAGAGATCCACCTTTCCAAGTTGTTGGGGTTCATCTCATACTTCTGAAGGTTTGAGGGTGCTGCCTGTTCCATACCCCCCCTACTCCTCATCTAGCCTTTTAGGGGTACAAACAATAGTAATTGGGGCCTAGTGTGGTTGTGTACGTGCGAGATACATACACTTTTTTTGATCATATTTCCTATTCCGCTATTCAATAAAAACCTTTGGGGATCAATTAAATTGCGGGATAGTCTGTGTCGGTACGTGTGAGATCCACCTTTCCAAGTTTTTGGGGTTCATCTCATACTTCTGAAGCTTTGAGGGTGCTGCCTGTTCCATACTCCTCCTCCTCCTCATCCATCCTTTTAGGTGTACAAACAATAGTAATTGGGGCCTAGTGTGCTTCTGTACGTGTGAGATACATACACATTTTTTGATCATATTTCCTATTCCGCTATTCAATAAAAACCTTTGGGGATCAATTAAATTGCGGAATAGTCTGTGTCGGTACGTGTGAGATCCACCTTTCCAAGTTTTTGGGGTTCATCTCATACTTCTGAAGCTTTGAGGGTGCTGCCTGTTCCATACTCCTCCTCCTCCTCATCCATCCTTTTAGGTGTACAAACAATAGTAATTGGGGCCTAGTGTGTTTCTGTACGTGCGAGATACATACACTTTTTTTGATCATATTTCCTATTCCGCTATTCAATAAAAACCTTTGGGGATCAATTAAATTGCGGGATAGTCTGTGTCGGTACGTGTGAGATCCACCTTTCCAAGTTTTTGGGGTTCATCTCATACTTCTGAAGCTTTGAGGGTGCTGCCTGTTCCATACTCCTCCTCCTCCTCATCCATCCTTTTAGGTGTACAAACAATAGTAATTGGGGCCTAGTGTGCTTCTGTACGTGTGAGATACATACACATTTTTTGATCATATTTCCTATTCCGCTATTCAATAAAAACCTTTGGGGATCAATTAAATTGCGGAATAGTCTGTGTCGGTACGTGTGAGATCCACCTTTCCAAGTTTTTGGGGTTCATCTCATACTTCTGAAGCTTTGAGGGTGCTGCCTGTTCCATACTCCTCCTCCTCCTCATCCATCCTTTTAGGTGTACAAACAATAGTAATTGGGGCCTAGTGTGTTTCTGTACGTGTGAGATACATACACTTTTTTTGATCATATTTCCTATTCCGCTATTCAATAAAAACCTTTGGGGATCAATTGAATTGCGGGATAGTCTGTGTCGGTACGTGTGAGAGAGATCCACCTTTCCAAGTTGTTGGGGTTCATCTCATACTTCTGAAGGTTTGAGGGTGCTGCCTGTTCCATACCCCCCCTACTCCTCATCTAGCCTTTTAGGGGTACAAACAATAGTAATTGGGGCCTAGTGTGGTTGTGTACGTGCGAGATACATACACTTTTTTTGATCATATTTCCTATTCCGCTATTCAATAAAAACCTTTGAGGATCAATTGAATTGCGGGATAGTCTGTGTCGGTACGTGTGAGAGAGATCCACCTTTCCAAGTTGTTGGGGTTCATCTCATACTTCTGAAGGTTTGAGGGTGCTGCCTGTTCCATACTCCCCCTACTCCTCATCTAGCCTTTTAGGGGTACAAACAATAGTAATTGGGGCCTAGTGTGGTTGTGTACGTGTGATATACATACACTTTTTTTGGATCATATTTTCTATTCCGCTATTCAATAAAAACCTTTCTAGGGCAAGATCTTAAATTACAGAAATATGAGGAGACCGTCAAATAAGGGCCGTGGCCTGGGTCGTGGTGCTGCTGGTAGAGCTCCTGTTGCAAGGAGAGGACATGGTCGATCTGTGCCAGCTACACGCACAAGTGAAACACCTTCCTCAAGTGTGAGTAGGCGACAGAACCTGCATCAGTATTTGGTAGGGCATCAAACGCCCCTAGAAGTGATGAGGCCAGAACAAGTTGAGGCGATAGTAGATTGGTTTGCTGCTGACAGTGCCTCCAGTTCCTTCACATTGTCTCCCACCCAGTCTACTGCAGAAAGGTCAGAGTTGGCACCTGCAGCCAATGTCCAACCGTCTTTCACCTCACCCCCTTGCAAATCAGGCCAGCAGTCTGAGCCCCAAGCCATACAGCAGTCTCTTATTCTTTTTGAGGACTCTGTCAGCAGGGTTTCCCAGGGCCATCCACCTAGCCCTGCCCCAGAAGTGGAAGAGATTGAGTGCAGCGATGCCCAACCACTTATTCCTCAAGATGAGTACATGCAAGGATCATCGCAGCACGTCTCCGATGATGACGAAACGCAGGTGCCAACTGCTGCGGCGTTCAGCATTGTGGAGACCGACAAGGAGGGCAGGGGTGAAGACTGGGTGGAAGATGATGTGGAGGACGATGAGGTCCTCGACCCCACATGGAATGAACGTCATGCAGGTGAACTGAGTAGTTTGGAGGAAGAGGCGGTGGTCGCACAGAGCCACCAGCACAGCAGAAGAGGGAGCAGGGTGCAGAAGCGGAGCGGCCGTGCCCTAGACACTACGCCCGCTACTGCCCAACGCAGCAAGGGAACGAGCGCACCAAAGTCAGCTCAAAGGAGTTCTCTAGCGTGGAAGTTCTTTAGAAAATGTGCTGATGACAGGACACGAGTGGTTTGCACCCTGTGCAATCAGAGCTTGAAGCGAGGCATGAACCTTCTCAACCTGAGCACAACCTGCATGATCAGGCATCTAAGTGCAAAGCACGAGCTGCAGTGGAGTACACACCTTCAAAACCAAGAAACGTCTCTGGCTCATCCTGCTTCCTCTTCTGCTGCAGTCTCGGCCGCTCCAGCCACATCTGTAGTGATACCGGCACCTGCCACCCCGCAAACAGACGATCTGTCAGCAACACCACCACCTGGGTCACCAACAACCATCTCCACAATGTCCCGTGGAAGCGTTCAGCTTTCCATCTCCCAAACACTTGAGAGGAAGAGGAAGTACCCCCCTACCCACCCGCGATCCCTGGCCCTGAATGCCAGCATTTCAAAATTATTGGCCTTTGAAATGCTGTCATTCCGTCTGGTGGAGACGCACAGTTTTAAAAACCTTATGTCGGTGGCTGTCCCACAGTACGTCGTGCCCAGCCGCCACTACTTTTCCAGGCAAGCCATCCCTTCCCTGCACAACCAAGTGGGGGAAAAAATCAGGTGTGCACTGCGCAACGCCATCTGTGCCAAGGTCCACCTAACTACGGATACGTGGACCAGTAAGCACGGTCAGGGGCGTTATATCTCCCTAACGGCACACTGGGTAAATGCAGTGGCGGATGGGCCTGAGGCGGATAGCAATTTGGCGCATGTCCTTCCACCACCGAGGATTGCAGGGCGCTTCAGTTTGCCTCCTGTTCCTAACTCCTCCTACTCCGCTTCCTCATCCTCTACCGCCTCCTCATCCGGACAGCGTAACACCTTCACCACCAACTTCAGCACGGCCAGGGGTAAACGACAGCAGGCAGTTTTACAACTTGCCTGTTTGGGGGACAAACCACACACCGCGCAGGAGTTGTGGAGGAGCATGGAACAGCAGACAAATGAGTGGTTGCTGCCAGCGAGCCTCAAGCCCGGCCTGGTGGTGTGCGATAACGGGCGAAATCTCATAGCAGCTCTGGGCCTAGCCGGTTTGACGCACATCCCTTGCCTGGCGCATGTGCTGAATTTGGTGGTGCAGAGGTTCCTTAAAAACTACCCCGATATGTCAGAGCTGCTGCAGAAAGTGCGGGCCGTTTGTGCGCACTTTCGGCGTTCTCACCCTGCTGCTGCTCGCCTGGCAGCGCTGCAGCGTAACTTCGGCCTTCCCGCTCACCGCCTCATATGTGACGTGCCCACAAGGTGGAACTCCACCTTGCACATGCTGGAAAGACTGTGCGAGCAGCAGCAGGCCATAGTGGAGTTTCAGCTGCAGCACGCACGCGTGAGTCGCTCTGCGGAACAGCACCACTTCACCACCAATAACTGGGCCTCCATGCGAGACCTGTGTGCCTTGTTGCGCTGTTTTGAGTACTCCACCAACATGGCCAGTGGCAATGACGCCGTTCTCAGCTTAACTATCCCACTTCTATGCCTCCTTGAAAAAACAATTCGGGCGATGATGGAAGAGGATGTGGCACAGGATGAGGAGGAGGAGGAGGATGAAGAGGTAACATTTCCAAGGCTTTCAGGGCAGTCATTCGCAAGGGGCTCCGAGGGTGGGTTCCTGCACACGCAAACGCCAGGGACGCAATTGTCCAGCAGGGGCACAGTTCTGGAGGATGAGGAGGATGAGGAGGAGGAGGAGCTGGAGGAGGAGATGGAACCATGTTCACAGCAGGGTGGCACCCAGGCCAGCTCATGGCCATCACTGGTGCGTGGCTGGGGGGATACAGAGGACACGGACCATACACCTCCCACAGAGGACAGCCTTTCGTCGCCTCTGGGCAGCCTGGCACACATGAGCGATTACATGCTGCAGTGTCTCCACAACGACCGCCGAGTTGCCCACATTCTAACTTGTGCTGATTACTGGGTGGCCACGCTGCTGGATCCCCGTTACAAGGACAACGTACCGTCCTTAATTCACTCACTGGAGCGCGATCGCAAGATGCGCGAGTACAAGCGCACGCTGGTAGACGCCATGCTGCTGGCATTCCCATCTGACAGCGGGGCCACAGTGGAAGCACAAGGCAGAGGAGGAGGAGGAGGAGGTCGCCAACGCAACCAGGGCACCGCCAGCACCTCAGAAGGCAGGGTTAGCATGGCCGAAATGTGGAAAAGCTTTGTCAGCACGCCACAACAAACAGCAGCACCAGCAGCTCAGATGGAACGTCTTAGCAGGAGGCAGCATTTTACCAACATGGTGGAGCAGTATGTGTGCACACGCCTACATGTAGTGAATGACGGGTCTGCCCCCTTCAACTTCTGGGTCTCCAAATTGGGCACATGGCCTGAGCTTGCCCTTTACGCCTTGGAGGTGCTGGCGTGCCCTGCAGCCAGTGTATTATCTGAACGGGTATTTAGCACGGCTGGGGGCGTTATAACAGACAAGCGCAGCCGCCTGTCCAGAGACAATGTGGACAAGCTCACGTTCATTAAAATGAACCAGGCATGGATCCCACGGGACTTTTCCGTACCTTATGCAGAATAGCAATGGATACCGACCTTACCCACCCATTGTTCCATTTTTGCTCTTTCTCACTCTTTTGGGGTGTACCCTCATTTAAAATTTGTGAAAAGAAGCAGTGTTGGCTACCTCGTCCTCCTCCTCAGGGCCAGATTAATGTAGGGTCTATTGGAGCTGCAGCTCCAGGCCCCTACCTTTTATATAGGCCCCGGGTTGGCCATATTCACTGTTACCGCTCTTCTGTCACTTGTAAACACAGAAGTCTGGCTTCTATGCTCGCTTCCCCAGGCAGCACCCTCAGAACCTCCCCACACAGCGTGAAGGCCGGACAAGGAGGGACAGTTGGCGATGCATGGATGTGTTTATGGGCTTCAGAGACAGCATCCCATGTTGAATTAGGCATGCATGGCTGCACCCTTCCTCCTCTGGGTGCATGGCAAGGCACGGCCCTAAGGCCCTTCAAAATCCTCAGCACCAAGCCCATGATGCTGTTAATCCGGCCCTGGTCCTCCTCCACCGCCGCTTCCACCTACACCGCCCATAGGTGTGCGCAGCCTATTGCATTAAGGTGTGCACCCCAAAGTTGAAATACACATGCATGTGTTTGCCAGCAGGGAGAGTAATGTATCGGGGCCATGTACCTGTAGGCAAGGAGAAATAGAGCAGAGCAGGTCCCAGGGAGATCTTTCCCATCTCCTCACTGGCAATGCTATGTGCCCTAGGTGATTAGGGTGTGCCCAGGCACACCCAGCACACCCTGTGCGCACGCCTATGTCACCGCCACATCCACCACCACCTCAACCTCCCTCCTACTCCATATGGGCCTCGTCCTTCAGAGATGAAGAAGAACATTGTTTTATTTTTCTGTTTTTTTTTGTTGTTTTAAGTTATTTCCCTATCCACATTTGTTTGCAGAGCACTTGCCATGCTCTTAATTACGTTTTGCTGCCATTTGCAGCACTCTAGCCCTTTCCTTTGGTGTTTTAGAGCCATTTTAGTGCCTTAAAGTTCGGGTCCCCATTGACTTCAATGGGGTTCGGTGTCCGGGAAAAGTTCGGTAAAAGTCCGGGACACGGACCCGGACTTTTTTTTAAAGTTCGGCCGAACCCGTCGAACACGGACATCTAGGTGTCCGCTCAACCCTAGTTGTGATCATTAAGTGATACTACCGCTTGTGGAAGAGAATTCCACATCCCTACTGCTCTAACAGTAAAGGACCCTTTATGGTGATTATGATAAATTGCCTCTCCTACAATTTCAGTGAATGGCCTTCCAGAGAAAATAAATTGAATGCTTGTAATCTTTCCCCATAGGTCCTCCAGTCCCTTTATTAGCTTTGTTACCCTTCCCTGAACTCTTTCCAGCTCCAACACATCCTTCCTGAGGACTAGTGCCCAGAACTGGATGGCATACTCAAGATGCGGCCGAACCAGGGTCTTGTAAAGTGAGAGAACTATTATTTTATCCCTTGAGTAAATCCACTTTTTTATGCATGCCAGTATTTTGTTGGCTTTGCTTGCAACAGCTTGGCATTGTATGCCATTGCTGAGACTGTCATCTACCAGGACCCTCAGATCTTTCTCCATCCTGAATTCCCCCAGAGGTTCTCCCCCTAGTGAGTATTTTGCATCCATATTTTTGGCACCCGAATGCATCACCTTACATTTTTCAACATTATACCTCATTTGCCATATAGTTACCCACCTCATTATTTTATTTAGGTCTCCCTGTAAGGTTTCCACATCCAGTGCAAAAGTTATATCCCTACTTAGCTTTGTATCATTCGCAAATACTAAGATTGAGCTGTTTATTCCATCCTCTATATCATTAATTAATAAATTAAACAGTCTTGGCCCCAGGACAGATCCCTGGGGGACCCCACTTACCACACTGGACCATTTTGAATACTCACCATTTATCACCACCCTTTGGACATGCCCCTGTAACCAGTTTTGAATACAGGTACATACCCATATCCATGCCAAAAGACCTCAGTTTGTAAAGTAAACGTTTGCGGAGGACTGTATAAAATGCTTTCGCAAAATCCAGATACACCACGTCCACCAATCTGTTTATTAAAGCAGTGGTAAACCCTGTGAAAGAAAAAAAAATTAGAAGGCCCCCTGTAGGTTAACGTCATAGTATGCTAGTTTGTACTGCATACTAGCACATTATGCAGACTTGTCTTTCATACAGAAACCTCCAATGGTGTTCAGTCACTTAAATCTTCTTTCCAGGTTTGCACCCTCCAGCAGCTTGAATAGCTAGGCCACATCACATCACTCCGATTTATGCTCATGGGAGTCACAAATGATCACAGTATTGCACTCTCTGCCCTGACAACACACTCAGTGTGCCCTGAATTCAGAGCTACTGAGCATGCGCTGGTAACATCACTGGCTGCAACAGCTGTAAATATTTTCTAAACAGTACAAGTTTATAAGATGTTCACAGTACCTGCAGGTAAGCCATATTATTATTTGTAGGTTCAAAAGTGTAAGAAGACTTTATTACCATTTTAAGTGGCCTAGTAAAAGTGTTTAAATACTGTGTATGTGGCCATCACAAAATGTTATGGGCTTGTTTCATTGAAATAATTGCAGTCTAATACTGATTGCTGACTACAATCTTGCTGATGACTGTCCTGCTCAAAAAATCAGCTTACTCAAACTAAGTCATTACTGTGCACATAGTCACTACAATATTTTAGTGTGAAATAAATACACTCTAATGTTTATGTTTGTATTACATTCTGGCTGGTATCGGTCCTGTTGAAAAAGTAGCCTGGTGTAATTGTCTATCAGTGTTCACATTGATAGTATTCAATCTATTCCAAACACATTTATTTGGGGTGGCATAAAATAATGTTTTATAAGACTATGTCTAAACACAAGAAGGCAGTAGATTGGCTTTCCCCTCATAGTCAAATAGCATCTAGCTTAAATTAGAACAAATTAAACATTGGTGGAATCCTTCCCCAAATAAAAAATGGTCATTCGAGACTCATATACTCCCAACATACAACTTTCCTGTTTTACATTTAGCTTTTAAGTTTTGGAAAAACGTAATATATTTCTTCCTCACAATCTACGACACTTTTAGGCCAGCCATACACGGTTTGAAACTCAGCTGGTTCAGCAGGAACCGGCCGAAATTCCAACCATGAGTTTACCAAGTTGATTGATAGACCCGTGGTTGCAGGAAAGAAATTTGCTCTGTCTATGGCCTGCCTGAGTGTCTGTTTCACTTTTCAGTGGGATGAATAGGATACTACACCAACTGTCTCTGTACCTATCCCTAGAGATTATTTGGAATACATGGTCCCAGATCTCAATCCACACCACTAGAAGGTATAATTCAGTTTTGCAGTATTGTTTCATGTTAATCATTTGAAATCTTTTCCAATTTTAATGCTAAAATACCAAATCTCATCTATGGAGTTTTATCAATATTTCTGTACACACAACTACCAAATGAAGTTCAATAGAATATCTGTTTACATTATACTACTAGCTTCCCTTTCTAAAACTAAAATGAACACTGGTGGTATTTCCATCTTTTATAATGCATAAAATGCTAAAATATTTTACAAATCATCCACCATGCCTAAAAAGGGAAAAGGAGTTGGACTCCACACACCCTGCTACCAGCTAGGAGAAAGATATGCACCACTCAAATCAAACATTCCAATGCACAAACAATTGGGAACTGATGCAATTTATAGATCTTAGGTGGTATCTTTTACCTTAAAAACTAGACCAATCCTCTCCACTTAACTACCATGAGTGCTTCAGAATGTGTTGGGAGACTGGATCCCCTCTTCACATCCCATAGCAATGTAAAAGTCTTCAAATATTTTGGAACAGTTAGAAATAAGCCTCCCTTCTTCATTTGCTTTAGCAATTCGACACATTGGTCTCCGTGAGTTGTACCTTCCCCCTCATCCCCATTGCACAATTATCTCACATGTTTTACTGGCAGCTAAACTTGACATAATGCAAAGATGATAATCTACTAGTATTTACCCCAATAAACAATGTTCTTTGGGGAGATTTTTTTATGCAAGGTATCTCTGATTACACAATGCAAATTCTAATATCAATAATACAGGAAATAGACAGTGTGCTAATGTCACTAATTGTAGAGATATTGTAATTACTACTATTATTATAATTATTATTATTGTAAATGGGGGTTCTCTTAAGTGAAATACATGAACGCTAAAGTATATTTTCTTTATGAGATGAACTCCTCAAACCTTACCATCATGCATAAAAAAAATTATATAATAAATATTTGTATCACTTATCATTTATCACTTATCACTTAATATAACCCAAGTTAAAAAAAAACATTTGTCATTATTATAACCCCACACTAGGGCACTAATCCCAATTATTTACTGCTAGAAAGTAAATATATATATATATATATATATATATATATACATATATATATATATATATATATATATATATATATATATATATATATATATATATATATATATATATATACATACATATATATATATATATATATATATATATATATATATATATATATATATATATATATATATACAGTATATATATATATATATATCCCAATATATAAATATATAAATATATATATATATATATATATATATATATATATATATATTCACAATTTTTTTTTTTTTCATTTAATGAATTTAGAGCTGTAGGAGAGAAACGATCTCTAAATCTGTTTCCCTGTACTGTACATATGCCAGTATGCTGTCTATTGAATACAAAAAAAGTGCCCTTGTCCAGACACTCTGACACACAGACTTGACAGCTGAGGGCTGCTGCACATTATAATTGGGGAGGAGGATTTTTGGGCAACGTGATTTACAACTATTGCTAATTCAGCACATTTTATATATTGAACACAATGTACAAATTATGTCTATGTACAAACAAAATGACCATGCCACTCCTTCAGCAGAACCATAGATGAATAAGTGTACCCATTTATTATTTATTTTACTTTGTTTTATTAATTATGTATTTTGATATATGTCTCTATGTAAACCATTCTTCTACAAAATTGCCTATTATCAACATATGCCTTTTATTAGTTTCAAGTCTATTTTCATAGTATAAATGTCCCCCCTAGCCATCCCCATCTATGATTAGGAAAGTCAGGGAAAAACACATCAAAAAGGGTGAAATTTGGATGGTGATTGTCAGATGACAGCCCTCAGAGTGAGGATGGACTCTCAAATCATAAACCTGGGAAGCTGAGCAGAGTTCAGAGTGGCACTATAGTGAATGTCATAACAGTATGTAAAAATAATGTTGATAATTGCAATAAAGTCTACCAGCACCGAATTAGAAATGGCTCTATTGCAAATCCGTATTTGTTTTATAGATCAGGACAGCCTAAGCGATATATGTTGTCCAAAAAATAAAATGATCATGATCTTCAGTAGCAACAGCTTGCAGCAGTCCAGTCTGTGTGCAAGAGTGTGCAGACAAGATGCTGTACAAGGTACAAAAATGATTAAAATATACATGTAAATCTCCATAAAGCAGTGGGCCCATGTAGTGTCCCCCTCACCTCTCCAAGTAGTGTAACTATCATGTAAGATAGCTGTGTGTTTTTTTCATATGATCTGTGCAGATAATATCCACAAAGCCTGCAACATGATCATATCAACCAAACTCAATCTGCAAGAAATGACTGACAGCAGGGAGACCCAATAGCTTTAGAAAGTGGCCCAAGGGCACAACTTTTATAAAGAAGTGCAATAATATATCAGACTCCACTCCCAAACAGACGCAACAGCTGCTAGCTTAAGATACTGGTAAAAACAAACAATAAGAAAACATGCAAGCAGCGCTGTTTACAATGAACAGTCCTTAATCCAGCATGGATAAAACAAAGTCCAATAGTAAAAGGGATTCTCCACCCAGGTGTAAGAAGTATGCAACGGTGAGCCTGATCCTCCACCCCCACCACATACTGACTCTTACCAAAAGCTATGGTGCCACTGTTTCAACAATGGGCAGACAGTGCAGTGGGTGATTCAAAGGATCACTCAGCCTTAGACATCCTGACCGCTCTGAAGTTGGAAATCCTTCCATGACCAAGAAGTACCTTATGCAAGGAAAGGGGTCAAGAAGAAAGCCTCATAGTGTAATATGTTTCAAATTTATTCAATAAAAGGTGGAATATCACTCACCAAATAGCAATATACAAAATGCATATAACACTAGCAATGTTCCTGTTTCCAACCAAGATGATGGCCGACTTCGGGTCGCGACGACGTGAGAAACCAGCCTTATGCCACGTCGTTGCTTCCTGAAGTCGGCCATCATCTTGGTTGGAAACAGGAACGTTGCTAGTGTTATATGCACTTTGTATATTGCTATTTGGTGAGTGATATTCCACCTTTTATTGAATACATTTGAAACATATTACACTATGAGGCTTTCTTCTTGACCCATTTCCTTGCATGATGTACTTCTTGGTCCTGAAAGGATTTCCAACTCCAGAGCGGTCAGGATGTCTAAGGCTGAGTGATCCTTTGAATCACCCACTGTGCTATATGGCCATTGTTGAAACAGTGGCCCATAGCTTTTGGTAAGAGTCAGTGTGTGGTGGAGGTGGAGGATCAGGCTCACCATTGCATGCTTCTTACACCTGGGTAAAAAAAAATCCCTTTTACTATAAGACTTTGTTTTATCCATGCTGGATTAAGGACTATTCATTGTAAAAAGCACTGCTTGCATGTTTTCATATTGTTTTTAAAGAAGTGAAGCGTAACTTACAATGGTTAACCATTCAATTTATTAGAGGCTCTCCCTGCCTCTGATGGTCCAGTGCCTAAAAATAGCATACATGCATGCTCCTGTCCCTTCATAAAAAAACTGCAGTGTGACTTATACCTAACTTTCTGAGCTTCCGTCCAGGATTGTAGACCTGGAGGACTGTATAGAACACATAAAAGACAAATAGGAAAACAGGAAAAAGCCCATAATGAGCTGGTGGATGCTAATAGCTACCAAACCATGGAAATACAGGGCCTTAAAGCTACAACTGCTGACCTTGAAACAGGTCTAGATGAAACATCAAATTCTGTGGAATACCCAAAACCGTTACTCTAGCTTCCGGTTCCAGCGCTTCATGGTGAAGGACTGAGCGATCCGAGCTCCTGCTGAGCCCGCTCCTAAATCTTCAAATAAAGCCGCCCCAGGGGCTACTGCAACCGCCCCCCAACTGCTGACATACATACAGTATCTCAAAAAAATGAGTACACCTGTAACGACACCCGGGTATGAAAGGGGTTACAGAACATTTCATTCCCGAACACAAAGGCAGCTACCGGACACTCCACTCAGCCAAAAAAGAAACCCATACGAATAATCCCCCCCCCCTCCAAGTTCGAGACGAGGCTCTGTATTGAGGGTCAAGCAGGAATCAAACTGTTTACTGAAAAAGAATACACGCTTTATATACACGTTAGAAGTAATGCAGTCACTACCTGAACAATGACCAAAATCCAGCCCCCAACATCACACAATGGTTACATAACGAGCCCCCAATACACACTTAACAATAGGTGAATGGAAGCCACCTAAGACAAGAATATTACAATTTACTTATTCAGACAAAAGCAACATCGTTAAGCAATAGACAGTTGGTCTCCACATTAAACTTCCTGGAATGTCCATATTAGGAGTTGTACTTCCTGTTCATAGACCTCACAATGTACAGGGAATAAAATCTTCATATTTCAAGAGAGACATCATTCCTGAATATCACTGTCCCATTTGGAGCAATCCAAACCATATCCCCAGTGCCCCCCAGTTTCCTGGTCACCCCGCGCCCGAAGTGACTCCCTTCACACCACCCCTCATATTTTTTAAAATTTTTTATTATATCTTTTCATGTCACAACACTGAATAAAGTACACTTTGCTACAATGTAAAGTAGTGAGTGCACAGCTTGTATAACAGTGTAAATTTGCTGCCCCCTCAAAATAATTCAACACACAGCCATTAATGTCTAAACCACTGGCAACAAAAGTGATTACACCCCTAAGTGAAAATGTCCAAATTTGGCCCCATTAGCCCATTTGTGCACAAAACTTTCCCTTGATATCTCCAATTTTCTTGAAAAGCTCTCAAGTCTTTCCTATTCTATTGTTTTCCTCTAATTCTTTGCATTGTTTGTTTAAGAAGGTCTTTTTGTCTCTTCTTGCTATCATCTGGAAGTCTGCATTCAGATGGTATTTTTTGGTTTTCCTCTTTCTCCATTGCATTTGCCTTTCTTCTTTGTTCAGCTATTTATATGGCCTCATCAGATAGCTGCTTTGCTTTCTTGCTTTTCTTCTTCTTTGGGATGGTTTTCATTGCTGCGTCTTGTATGATGTTATACATTTCCTTCCATAGTTTCTCAGGCACTCTATCAGATCTAATCCCTTTAATCTGCTTGTCACAATTACTGATTATTTACACGGGATCTGATTTAGATCGCATCTGAAATGTCTAGTGGTGTTTCACACTTTTTTTAAATTAAAGCGGAGTTCCGGGCACAGAAGTCATTTTTTACTAAACATACCCCCGGGACAGTCAGGGCTAGCACATTCCACAATGGCTAGCCTCTGATCTGTCCCGGTTCGCACTTACCTTTTAGAAGAAATACTTACTTATAAAATTTCTTCCACAGCGTTTCCATCTCTCTTGTGGGCAGAGGTCCTCTTCTGCGTCTTCTTCTGCGTCTTCTTGTCCCAGAATGCGCCTGCACCGGCCCCTCTCGTCACTTCCGGTGCGGCGCCGCATTCCTCCACAGCTTCTGGGCATGACGAGCGTGGCCGGTGCCGTTGCATTGATTCCTGGGAGCTATGACGTTCAGCTCCCAGGAATCATAGCGAGACAGGAAGTGACGGGGTGAGCCGCGGCTCTGAGGGAGGAAGTACTCTGAGGTGAGTATCTTCGATCTTCAATTACAAGGTAAGTAAACAAAAAAAAAAAATAACAATCCAATTCCTTTGCAGGTGAGGTGTACCTAGCGGAGGGGCACAAAAAAAATATCGTTTTTGTGCCCGGAACTCTGCTTTAAGCCTACATTTTGCCATTGCAAGCTCATGGTCCGAGCCACAGTCAGCTCCAGGTCTTGTTTTGACTGACTGTAAAGAGTTTTTCCCATGTTTGGCTGCAGAGAATATAATCAATCTAATTTCTGTATTGACCATTCAGTGATGTCCATGTGTAGAGTTGCCTCTTCGGTTGTTGGAAAAGAGTGTTTGTTATTACCAGAGTGTTCTCTTGACAACACTTTATTAGTCTTTGTCCTGCTTCATTTTGTACTCCAAGGTCATATCTATCTGTTATTCTATATATGCTTTGGCTCACTACTTTAGCATTCCAATCTCCCATTATGAGAAGGATATCTTTTTTTGGAGATAGTTCTAAAAGGTGTTGCAGATCTCTAAAAGCGGTCAATGTCAGCTTCTTCATCATCCAAGGTTGGTGTAAAAAAGTGGATTATTGTGATGTAGAGTGGTTTGCCTTAAACATGGACTGAAATAATCTTGTGATTGTACCCCAGTACTGCTTTCCTCACTCTTTTTTTGGCTGTGAGGGCTACACAATTTCTTCTGAGAGATTCTTGTCCACAGTAGCAGATATAGTAGTCATCTGAGTTGAATTAGTCCATTCCAGTCCATTTTAGTTCACTAATTCCCAAGATAGCGATGTGCATTCTTGTCATCACCTGTCTGACCACATCCAGCTCACCCTGTTCATCTTACATTCCAGGTTCCTATAGGTGTGTGCAGCCTGTTGCATTAGGGTGCGCACCCGAGAGCTCAAACACACATCCGTGTGTATGTATGTATATATGTGTATATAAATAAATGTAAGCAAACATTTTAAAATGTTTTAAAACATGGAAGGTGTTTGTAGAGCTGTAAGCGTGTCATTAGTACAGAGTTTGGTGTCAGTGGGACAGTGGATGGTATCAGTAGAGCAGTGGAGGTTGTAAGTACTTTTTTATTATTTTATTTTTCTATTTTTTCCAATTATTTTTTTATTATTTTTTACAATATTAGTTTTTATTATTTTTTTTTTTACAGTTTTTTTTTTAGGAGCCCCAATGAAGGGGGCTTTGGTCAAATATCAGGGGTTTAACTAAACCTCTGATAAAGAAAAGGCCTCAAGTAGAGAAGCCTAGCCTCAACGTTTGCCTGATTGATTTAAAAATCAATGAGGTTTAAAAGTGCTAATCTGTGCATATATGTACCAAATCAATAGGTATGTGCAATAAATAAAGCTTCTATGTGCAATAATAAATAAATAAATGTATCATATGAATAGAAAAATTAAATAAATATGCACAAGTGAGTATAAAAAATATATAAATATTACATAGGTATATAATAAATAACAAGTGCAAATTGTGCAATATAACAAAAGTGCTCAGTGCACATCAAGTGAATAAATGAACAGTCTTTGCAGTATGTGCAATATAATGAAACCAAAATAACTCAGTGCACATAAAGTGAATCAATAAAACTTCTTTGCAAATGTCCATCTCTGCTAAAATACACAACAGATATCATACCCAGTGGCGCGAGGGCTATACCCACATTAGGTATAATACTTTAAACCTATGATACCTCACTTTTGAGACAGAGAAAGGAAATGAGGAAAGAGATTCCCCAGTCCCTTTCTCTGCAGCCTCAGATGCACTGGACAGTGAATGAATGGGAAGTGCTCTGTGTTGAGCGGCTTTCTGTTCATTTACAAACTGAAATATAGTACACACAGTTTACTATGCTTCAGTTATGAATGGACACAGGAGCGATCTGTACCGATCCCCCTTTGTGTTTATTCAGGAAATGTAGGAGCCTGTAAATTACATATTTATCAGCCCCTTTCCCCGCTGTCCATCCTGAAACATCCCCCACAGCAGCCGGGGGGGAGGGGGGAAGACAGCAGGGAGAATTAGCACCACACGGGATGATTAGGATGTTCCCAGGCACACCTTGTGCGCACACCTATGCAGGTTCCTATGCAGTATTCTTCTGTACAGCATAGACATTTCCTTTCACTCCTACCACCCAGAGCTGAGAGTCGTTGCGGCTTTGGCCAGACATTTCATTAGTACTGGACCTACTTGAAATTACCCTCCGTTCTTGCCCAGTAGCACATTGGACACCTTCTAGTCTGGGGGACTCATCTTCTGGTGTCATTTCTGTTAGCCTCTTTTTTCTGTTCATGAGGTTTTCTTGATATGGATACTGGAGTGGGTTGCCATTTCCTTCTCTAGTGGATCACATTTTGTCAGAATTCTCCACTGTGACCTGTGACCAATAGCTTCACTAAATTAAGCAAACTCCTTCACCGCGGCAAGGCGGTGATTCATAAAGGGGAAAGAGAAGTATAGTTATTCATAAATAAGATAGAACTCAGGAAGTTATTGTAACCCCTAAATATTGTAATACATACTGTGAGTAGGGCTCCAGGAAAATGAGAACACTTCAGATGTAGATTTCCGTTTATAAAAGAGAGAAAAGCCGTGATCATGGCTGATCTCTCATGTGTACAGGATCGCAGCTGATCTCTCGTGTACACGTTTATGTAGCCGAGATGAGGAGCAGAGAACATGTTCTCTGCTTCTCATCACAGCACACAACTGTTCTGTCACAAATGGCCAATTTATAAAAGTGAGATCTGAAGATCTCAAAGGCCGTTACTCTGAAATATCTTGGTCATAGATTCTCCAGCCCAGAGGTGGAGAATTTGGTGCAATTAGAGGAAGAAGAACTCTTTCTTTCTATACATCAGTGTCAGTGGGTTAAAAATCAATACAAATTATTTATATAATATATATATATATATATATATATATATATATATATATATATATATATATGTATGTATGTATATACAGTATCCCACAAAAGTGAGTACACCCCTCACTTTTTTGTAAACATTTTATTATATCTTTTTCTTTTTTTAAATCACTGAAGAAATTACACTTTGTTACAATGTAAAGTAGTGAGTAGAGTTAAACGAACACCTGGATGTTCGGGTTCGGCGGGTTCGGCCGAACTTGAAAAAAAAGTCCGGGTTCCTGACCCGGACTTGACCCGAACTTTGTCCTGATCCCGAACCCCATTGAAGTCAATGGAGACCCGAACTTTTGAGCACTAAAATGCCTCTAAAACACACATGGAGAGGGCTAGAGGGCTGCAAATGGCAGCAAAATCATCTTAAGAGCATGGCAAGTGCTCTGCAAACAAATGTGGATAGGGAAATAACTTAAAAGAACAGAAAAAAACATAAAAATAAAAAATAATCATCTTGAATGATGTAGGAGGAGGACGAGGCCCATATGGAGTAGGAGGTTGAGGTGGCGGAGGATATGGCGGTGGATATGGCGGTGTAGGTGGAAGCGGCGGCAGTGGAGGAGGAGGACGAGGTAGCCAACGCTGGTTTTGGTTTTTAATAAAAAAAAATTTAAATTCGGATACACCCCAAAAGAGTAAGAAAGATCAAATCCAGCAATGACTGGGTAAGGCCGGTATACATGACTATTCTGCACAAGGTACAGACAAGTCCTGTGGGATTCATGCCTTCATCCATTCATTGGCTCTGGACAGGCCGCTGCGCTTGTCTGTGATAACGCCCCCAGCCGTGCTAAATACCCGTTCAGATAATACACTGGCTGCAGGGCAGGCCAGCACCTCCAAGGCATAAAGGGAAAGCTCAGGCCATGTGCCCAACTTGGAGACCCAGAAGATGAAGGGGGCAGACCCGTCATTCAGTATGTCTAGGCGTGTGCACACATACTGCTCCACCATGTTGGTGAAATGCTGCCTCCTGCTAAGACGTTCCATATCAGCTGCTGGTGCTGCTGCTTGTTGTGGTGTGCTGACAAAGCTTTTCCACATGTCAGCCATGCTAACCCTGCCTTCTGAGGTGCTGGCAGTGCCCTGGCAGCGTTGATGACCTCTTCCTCCTCCTCCTCCCCTGCCCTGGCCTTGTGCTTCCACTGTGCCCCCTCTGTCAGGTGGGAATGCCACCAGCAGCGCGTCTACCAGCGTGCGCTTGTACTCGCACATCTTCCGATCACGCTCCAGTGAGGGAATTAAGGACGGTACGTTGTCCTTGTAATGGGGATCCAGCAGGGTGGCCACCCAGTAATCAGCACAAGTTACTATGTGGGAAACTCGGCGGTCGTTGCCCAGAGGCAACGAAAAGCTGTCCTCTGTGGGAGGTGTATCCTCTGTGTCCTCCATATCCCCCAAGCCACGCACCAGTGATGGCCATGAGCTGGCCTGGGTGCCACCCTGCTGTGAACATGGTTCCATATTCTCCTCCATCTCCTACTCCTCATCCTCGTCATCCTCCAGAACTGTGCCCCTGCTGGACAATGGTGTCCCTGGCGTTTTTGTGTTCAGGAACCCACCCTCAGAGCCACTTGAGAATGACTGCCCTGAAAGCCTTGGAAATGTTACCTCTTCATCCTCCTCCTCCTCCTCATCCTGTGCCACATCCTCTTCCATCATCGCCCGAAGTGTTTTTTCAAGAAGGTATAGAAGTGGGATAGTTAAGCTGAGAACGGCGTCATCGGCACTGGCCATGTTGGTGGAGTACTCGAAACAGCACAACAAGGCACACAGGTCTCGCATGGTGGCCCAGTTATTGGTGGTGAAGTGGTGCTGTTCCGCAGAGTGACTCACATGTGCGTGCTGCAGCTGAAACTGCACTATGGCCTGCTGCTGCTCGCACAGTCTGGCCAGCATGTGCAAGATGGAGTTCCACCTTGTGGGCACATCACATATGAGGCGGTGAGCGGGAAGGCCGAAGTTACGCTGCAGCGCTGACAGGCGAGCAGCAGCAGGGTGAGAACACTGAAAGTGCGCACAGATGGCCCGCACTTTGTGCAGCAGCTCTGACATATCGGGGTAATTTCTAAGGAACCTCTGCACCACCAAATTCAGTACATGTGCTAAGCAAGGGATGTGTGTCAAACCAGCTAGGCCCAGAGCTGCTATGAGATTTCGCCCGTTATCGCACACCACCAGGCCAGGCTTGAGGCTCGCTGGCAGCAACCACTCATCGGTCTGCAGTTCAATGCCCCTCCTCAACTCCTGCGCGGTGTGTGGTTTTTCACCCAAACAGGCACGTTTTTAAAACTGCCTGCTGTCGTTTACCCCTTGGCTGTGCTGAAGTTGGTGGTGAAGGTGTTACGCTGACCGTGAGAGGAGGCAGTAGAGGATGAGGAAGCGGAGTAGGAGGAGTTAGGAACAGGAGGCAAACTGAAGCGCCCTGCAATCCTCGATGGTGGAAGGACATGCGCCAAACTGCTATCCACCTCAGGCCCAGCCCCCACTGCATTTACCCAGTGTGTTTTTAGGGAGATATAACGTCCCTGACCATGCTTACTGGCCCACGTATCCATAGTTAGGTGGACCTTGCCACAGATGGCGTTGCGCAGTGCACACCTGATTTTGTCACCCACTTGGTTGTGCAGGGAAGGGATGGCTTGCCTGAAAAAGTAGTGGTGGCTGGGCACGAAGTACTGTGGGACAGCCACCGCCATAAGGCTCTTCAAACTCTGCGTCTCCACCAGCCGGAATGACAGCATTTCAAAGGCCAGGAATTTTGAAATGCTGGCATTCATGGCAAGGGATCACGGGTGGGTAGGGGGGTACTTCCACTTCCGCTCCAGTGTTTGGGCGATATAAAGCTGAACGCTTCCACGGGACATTGTGGAGATGGTTGTTGGTGACCCATGTGGTGGTGTTGCTGGTGGATCCTCTGTTTGCGGGGTGGCAGGTGCCACTGTCACTACAGAGGTGGATAAAGAGGCTGAGACTGCAGCAGCAGAAGAGGAAGCAGTAGGAGCTAGAGACCTTTCTTTGTTTTTGAGATGTGCACTCCACTGCAGCTCATGCTTTGCACTTAGATGCCTGGTCATGCAGGTTGTGCTCAGGCTGAGAAGGCTTATGCCTCGCTTCAGGCTCTGATTGCACAGCGTGCAAACCACTCGTGTCCTGTCATCATCACATTGTCTGAAGAACTGCCATGCTAGGGAACTCCTGTGAGCTGGCTTTGGTGTGCTCGGTCCCTTGCTGGGTTGGGCAGTAGCAGGCGTAGTGTCTAGGGCACGGCCGCTCTGCTTTTGCACCCTACTCCCTCTTCTGCTGTGCTGGTGGCTCTGTGCGACCACCGTCTCTTCCTCCAAACTACTCAGGTCACCTGCATGACGTTCATTCCATGTGGGGTTGAGGACCTCATCGTCCTCCAGATCGTCTTCCACCCAGTCTTCAGCCCTGCAACCCTTGTCGGTCTCCACAATTCGGAATTCCGCAGCAGTTGGCACCTGTGTTTCGTCATCATCCGAGACGTGCTGCAATGGCCCCCCCATTTACTCATCTGGAAACATAAGTGGTTGGGCATTGGTGCACTCAAACTCTTCCAATCTGAGGCAGAGCTAGGTGGATGGTCCTGGGAAACCATGCTAACAGAGTCATCAAAAAGAAGAAGAGATTGCTGCATGAATTGGGGCTCAGACTGCTTGGCTGATTTGCAAGGGGGTGTGGTGACAGTTTGATGGACATCAGCTGCAGGTGCCAACTCTGACCTTTCAGCAGAAGACTGGGTGGGAGACGATGTGAAGGGACTGGAGGCACCGTCAGCAACCCAATCTACTATTGCCTGTACTTGTTCTGGCCTCAACCTTTGTAGAGGCACATTAGGCCCTGCCAAATACTGCTGCAGGTTCTGTCCCCTACTCGCAGCTGAGGAAGGTGTTTCACCTGTGCGTGTAGCTGGCACAGATCGACCACGTCATCTCCTTGCAACAGGAGCTCCACCAGCAACACCACGACCCAGGCCACGTCCCTTATTTTACCTTTTCCTCATATTTATCGAATTTTGGATCTTCCCCGAAATGGGTTTTTATTGCAAGGCGCAATACAACAGTATACAAAGGGTGTATCTCACACGTACAGATACAGACTAGGCCACAATTTAATCTTTTTCCCTAAATGGGTGTTTATTGAATAGCGGACTAGAACAACAGTATACAACGGGTGTATCGCACACATACTGATGCAGACTAGGCCGCAATTTAATATTTTTTCCCTAAATGGGTGTTTATTGAATAGCGGACTATAACAACAGTATACAATGGGTGTATCTCACACCAACAGATACAGACTAGGCCGCAATTTAATATTTTTTCCCTAAATTGGTGTTTATTGAATAGCGGACTAGAACAACAGTATACAACGAGTGTATCTCACAGTAAAATATGCAGACTAAGCCGCAATGTAAAAATTTTTCCCTAAATGGGTGTTTATTGAATAGCGGACTAGAACAACAGTATCCAACGAGTGTATCTAACACGTACAGATACAGACTAAGCCGTAATTTAATATCTTTCTGTCCCCTAAATAGTTTTTTTTATTGCATGGCGCAATAGAACAGTATGCAATGGGTGTATGTCACTGTAACATATGCGGACAGGGCAGAAATAAACTCTTTTGTCCCCTAAATAGTTTTTTTTATTGCACGGCGCAATAGAACAGTACGCAATGGGTGTATGTCACTGTAACATATGCGGACAGGGCAGCAATAAACTCTTTTGGTCCCCTAAATTTTTTTTTATTGCAAGGCGCAATTCAACAGTACGCAATGGGTGTATCTCCCTGTAACACATGCAGACAGGGCCGCAATCAACCTTTTTGTCCCCTAGATAGTTTTTTTATTGCAAGGCACAATTCAACAATATGCAATGGGTGTATGTCACTGTAACATATGCGGACAGGGCCGCAATAAACTTTTTTGCCCCTAAATGTTTTTTTTATTGCACGGGGCAATAGAACAGTATGCAATGGGTGTATGTCACTGTAACATATGCGGACAGGGCAGCAATAAACTCTTTTGGTCCCCTAAATCGTTTTTTTATTGCAAGGCGCAATAGAACAGTATGCAATGTGTGTATGTCACTGTAACATATGCAGACAGGGCAGCAATAAACTCTTTTGTCCCCTAAATATTTTTTTTTTATTGCATGGCGCAATAGAACAGTATGCAATGGGTGTATGTCACTGTAACATATGCGGACAGGGCAGCAATAAACTCTTTTGTCCCTAAATATTTTTTTTTATTGCACGGCGCAATAGAACAGTACGCAATGGGTGTATGTCACTGTAACATATGCGGACAGGGCAGCAATAAACTCTTTTGGTCCCCTAAATAGTTTTTTTATTGCAAGGCGCAATTCAACAGTATGCAATGGGTGTATCTCACTGTAACACATGCAGACAGGGCCGCAATCAACCTTTTTGCCCCCTAGATAGTTTTTTTATTGCAAGGCACAATTCAACAATATGCAATGGGTGTATGTCACTGTAACAAATGCGGACAGGGCCGCAACAAACTTTTTTGCCCCTAAATGTTTTTTTTTATTGCACGGCGCAATAGAACAGCATGCAATGGGTGTATGTCACTGTAACATATGTGGACAGGGCAGCAAAAAACTCTTTTGTCCCCTAAATAGTTTTTTTTATTGCACTGCACAATAGAACAGTACGCAATGGGTGTATGTCACTGTAACATATGCGGACAGGGCAGCAATAAACTCTTTTGGTCCCCTAAATAGTTTTTTTATTGCAAGGCGCAATAGAACAGTATGCAATGTGTGTATGTCACTGTAACATATGTAGACCGGGCAGCAATAAACTCTTTTGGTCCCCTAAATAGTTTTTTATTGCAAGGCGCGATTCAACAGTACGCAATGGGTGTATCTCACTGTAACACATGCAGACAGGGCCGCAATCAACCTTTTTGTCCCCTAGATAGTTTTTTTTATTGCAAGGCACAATTCAACAATATGCAATGGGTGTATGTCACTGTAACATATGCGGACAGGGCCGCAATAAACTTTTTTGCCCCTAAATGTTTTTTTTTATTGCACGGCGCAATAGAACAGTTTGCAATGGGTGTATGTCACTGTAACATATGCGGACAGGGCAGCAATAAACTCTTTTGTCCCCTAAATATTTTTTTTTATTGCACTGCACAATAGAACAGTACGCAATGGGTGTATGTCACTGTAACATATGCGGACAGGGCAGCAATAAACTCTTTTGGTCCCCTAAATAGTTTTTTTATTGCAAGGCGCAATAGAACAGTATGCAATGTGTGTATGTCACTGTAACATATGCAGACAGGGCAGCAATAAACTCTTTTGTCCCCTAAATATTTTTTTTTATTGCATGGCGCAATAGAACAGTATGCAATGGGTGTATGTCACTGTAACATATGCAGACAGGGCAGCAATAAACTGTTTTGTCCCCTAAATAGTTTTTTTTATTGCACTGCACAATAGAACAGTACGCAATGGGTGTATGTCACTGTAACATATGCGGACAGGGCAGCAATAAACTCTTTTGGTCCCCTAAATAGTTTTTTTATTGCAAGGCGCAATAGAACAGTATGCAATGTGTGTATGTCACTGTAACATATGCAGACAGGGCAGCAATAAACTCTTTTGTCCCCTAAATATTTTTTTTTATTGCATGGCGCAATAGAACAGTATGCAATGGGTGTATGTCACTGTAACATATGCGGACAGGGCAGCAATAAACTCTTTTGTCCCTAAATAGTTTTTTTTATTGCACGGCGCAATACAACAGTTTGCAATGGGTGTATCTCACTGTAATGTATGAATGAAAAACTGAAAAATATTTTTTTTACCCTAAATACTGTAAAATAATTATTTTCCCCTCACATTGGTGCTTTTTGAAGAGGAGGTTAGAAAAGCAATGTCTGTCTGACATACAGTCTTTAAAGTTAAATATGAACGAAAAAATGTTTTTTCTTTTTTAAATGCAGATTAAGCACACACATAATCACTGAGGTTGCATGAAATGTGCAGCACCGCACGCCTAACAGCCAGGTTGAACACTGTTGTTCTATTCCGCTATTGAATAAAAAAAATAAAAAAAAACCCATTTGAATGAAAAACTGAAAAATATTTATGCCCTAAATACTGTAAAATAATTATTTTCCCCTCACATTGGTGCTTTTTGAAGAGGAGGTTAGAAAAGCAATGTCTGTCTGACATACAGGGCCGGATTTAAAGAAACTGCAGCTTCAGACATCCATGACGTGTTTCAGTTTCGCCGCTTTGAAATCAATTAACTGGCGCTGCGGCGAATTGGCTAGTGAAACAGCAATAATGAATTCCGCCATCAGCGGTATTCACTTACGATCGCGGCTTCGCAAATTCGCAAACTTATGTCTTCGTGCTTATAGCAGTTTCACATAGCGATTTTGGCTAGTGGATTAGTGCCCACATCATGTCTGTAATTTATCTCCCTCTGCTGTAAGTTCGAGGCTTACCATCTCCACCTAACTTTTTTATTTTCTTTTTTTGTTTATATTTCAAAAATGTAACGGATTACATCATATATATTGCTAAATAATGTTACACTCAGAAGCGCTTGCAAACTTACAGCATTTTAAGTGGTTTTATGATCTTGTCTGTGTGTCGAATCGATCTTATGATTGAAAGTAGCAAAGGCAAGTGACCAAACCCCTACACTACTTCAGGGCAAGATGAAACCTCACAATTTTACCATGGTCTTCTTCCCAGATTCCATACAATGTTTAGTACTTTAGCTATATGTGCTTTTTAGCCTTAACACACTCCTTTTTTTCCACCATACAGCTTTATTCTGCACAATAGCTAAGTGCTTTGCAACTTCACTGCAGTTAACAACGTCATGGGTTCAAATCCCAACAATCACTACACTTGGGATCTCTTTTCACTCTCATTTTTTTTACAGTTTTTTTAAACTATCTTGAATTTGGGGGGGGGGGGTGGAGGGGGGGTGTCCTACCCAAATTTCAAGCACATTAATGGAAACAACACAATTTTGATTTTATGAGTGTGGTCCTAGTTTTCTCGAGATGCAATTCTTTACATATTTACCATGGTTCTTACAATTTCTTGACCAAAAAACATAGGTGTCTGATATTGGACTCTCTCCATATTTCAACAACACAGACCCTCATAGTCCAACACTACATTTGCCTCACACCTCAACACAACACTGTCACATCCCTACTCTACATTACAACCCCTCACATCACCAGTACAAGCAGCATGCAAAGTGCAAAGCTCCGGCCTTGGCAGCTTAATGGGCCATACACTAAGAATTTTTCAAGACTTTTTCCTGTAGACTTAACCAAACCATATAATATGAGGTCAAACCTCAACACTTTCAATTTGGATGCAATCAGGCAGGCCCTTGCACTACATAGAAAATGTCAATCTGAAGGATAAAGTCTTCTCTAAATCTTACAGTGTGTATGGCCCTTTTGTCTGTAGGCACCCACACAAAACAAAAAACACATGTTCAATTCTAAAGTCTTTATTTATTCTGACAGCATAAGGAGGGATGCAGCAAGATAATATTGTCACTCTCCAGTCCGTGTGCCTTTACAGCGCCAGCCCACGATCTTTGCTCCATGGCTACGGGATTCTGATGTCTTCCACAACTTCAGGCAGAGTTCAGAATCCATTCTACACCTCTACCAGCTCATAGGGGACAGGCATGGCCAGGTTGCTGGTCAGCTTCCAAGCCACTTTGGAAGTTCCAGGGTGTTCATGTTGGTCATCGATGCTGCTTTTGGCCATGTGCCTTACCAAATATCCACTGACCACAAAAGAAGATGAGTGGAGTCCATCAAGGTGGGTTTCTACCACCTACAACTGCAAGCAGTACCACTCCTGGAAAAATAAAACAAAGGATAAGACATTTCATTATGAAAATCACATCTTAATGCCTGTTTGCTTCATTCTGAACTTCATTTAATTTCGACATCACAAGTGAAATAACACATTTTCTGCCAACTTACACAAACCAGAAATCATTAATGTAAACATTTGAATACACACCTGTGACGCCAGACAGCCCATCACCACAGGCTTCTCATGGTACATGCCATGATTCCAAGATGTTCACGTTCTGGAAAATTAGAACACCATAAGATACCAATAACTACACAGGTGGCATAGACACAAATAAACACCTGCCAGCTCTTCTCAGCCCTTTCCACTATTCACAATACCAACATGTTTATGGTTAGAGGTGCATGTTTTTGCTCAAGTAACACAATTTTACCAATGTTGACTACACTTTATCTACAATGGCAAGTGCCATTGGCAGATGATAATGACCCTCTGTCTCCCTGTGAGTGGCACCTCTGCTAACTAGCAAATTAATACACATGCCCTATCTTGACCGGTTACAGTACTTACATGTAAAGTGGCTAGCAACCAGGGTATTCCGGGTGGCCATACCTGCAGCGGTGCTCCGCCGCCTGGGGGCCGCCGGCTGACGGACCTCTGGCTCCCTCTCCTCCATCAGCTCCCAAGATTCATCCCGGGCAACGCAAATGTTGTGCAACACGCAGCACGCCAGGATGATCTTGGAAGCCTTTGTAGGAGAGTACAGGAGTTCACCCCCAGGCCGGGCCAAGCAGAGAAACCGGGATTTGAGAAGACCTATGGTCAACTCGATGATACTCCGGCTTCTCCGCAAGGCACTGTTGTAATTAATTTCTGCTCGGCCCTGGGGGTACCTGATTGGAGCCATCAGCCACGTCAGCTGCGGGTAACCAGCATCCCCTGAAAAATAAGAAAAATATAAATTAGTTCTTCATATCATGTGACTTTAGATGATGCTTAAATCAGGGTGTACACCGATGTAGCTTATTCCTATGTCTATGTAATCTTACAGTTTATGTTGTTAAGACAAAATACTTTACCAATAAGCCACCCTTGGGGCATTTGGCCACTTTCAAACGCTTCGTACAGAGTACTTGTTCTTAACATACTGGAATCATGGCACGACCCTGGGTGACCAGTGTTGACACTCATGATGCGCTGTTTGGCGTCACAAACTAATTGGACGTTCACGGAGTGGTACTGCTTGCGGTTGCGGTACTCCACTTCGTGGCTCCTTGGTGGCCTAATGGCTATGTGGGTGCCATCGATTGCCCCTAGTATTTGCGGCATGTGTGCCCGCAGGTAGAAACCCAACTTGACGTCATTCCACTCATTTTCATTCTGTGGCCAGTGGATAAAATTGGGCACTATATCGACTAGGGCATTAATGACCAACATGAACACCCTTGAAACTGTGGGCTGGCTAATGCCCATGATACTTCCCAAAGTGGCTTGGAAGCTGCCACGCCCTAAAATATACAAAGTGGCCAGCAATCTGGCCATGCCGGGCACCGCATGGCCGCGCTGTGTGTCCGGGTCAATTTTGTCTGCTATGAGCTGGTAGAGGTGGAGAATAGTTCCTCGCTCGAGCCGGAATTTCCTCCTGACATCAGAATCCCGCAGCTTGTCCAAATAGATCCTTGGAGCAAAAATGCGTGGCTGGCGAGGTAAGGGCACACGGACTGGAGGTGCTGCTGGAGGTGGTGCTGCTGGAGGTGCTGCTGCTGCTGCTGCTGCTGCTTCCCCACCTTCTGCTGCCTCCTGTGCTAGGGCCTCCTCAAACAAGGCACCGATGAAAGCCAACATTGCACCATCTAATGCGTCTGGGATATCGTCCTCCATTTTGAACGCGCAAATTCGCGAATGCGCAGATATATATAGAAACGGCCGCTAATTATCACACCTGTGAGCCAGCTATAAAAGGAGCACATGGCCAATATGGCTGCTGGATGTTATAGATCGATGTTTCTTATGTGCTAGCAAGACCCTGCGACCCACAACGTACATTATCTGGAGGTAAGACAATTGTATCTCTCTCTCACAAAAAAATAAACAAAAAATTTTCTCTCTCTCTCTCTCTCTCTCTCTATATATATATATATATATATATATATATATATATATAGATAGATATATATCTAGATCTAGATCTGTCTGTTTGTGTGTTCTTGCTCACCTTTATTGTTTACTGAAGGAGAGAATTTGTACTTATCTTGGGTGTGCTTAAGTTGTCTATGGTGAATCCCCTCCAACCCACAATAGCTTGAGAACCCCTCAAGTGTCTTTTAATCATTGGCAGTTGGCCCCATGTGCATGTGGTTTTGACATGTGTTTTCTCATGTTTGTTAAAGGTGTGCAGTCTAGATTTGGCATCTAAACCTGCCCCCTTACCTTCCCAGCTTCCAAATACACCATTTTTGCTTTCCTGATAACTGTAATTTATTATGTGCACGTATGTAGGTCATGCAATTTCTCATGTATGTTTAATGTTTGCAGCCTCCTTTGGCCTATAAAATATTACACCACCACCCCCACCAAGTCTGTTTGTGCCATTAGGTAAGTGTTTGGAGGGCCTCGTGTGATGTTTGACCATATGCGTTTTCTTCTGTTTTTTTTTTTCTATTTCTTTGCAGCCTCTTGGGCTCTTTCAACACCACCACCACCAGCACCACCACCGTGTTTGTGCCATTAGGTAAGTGTTTGGAGGGCCTCGTGTGATGTTTGACCATATGCCTTTTCTAATTATTTTTTAATGTCTTTGCAGCCTCCTAGGCTGTGGTTTATTACCACCACCACCACCACCACCACCAAGTCTGTTTGTGCCATTAGGTAATTGTTTGGAGGGCCTCGTGTGATTTGCGCCCATATGCGTTTTCTGATGTGTTTTTTCCCATTTCTTTGCAGCCCCTTCTGCTTTTTTGCCACCACCACCACCACCACCAAGTCTGTTTGTGCCATTAGGTAAGTGTTTGGAGGGCCTCGTGTGATTTGTGCCCATATGCGTTTTCTGATGTGTTTTTTCCCATTTCTTTGCAGCCTCTTCTGCTTTTTTGCCACCACCACCACCACCACCACCAAGTCTGTTTGTGCCATTAGGTAAGTGTTTGGAGGGCCTCGTGTGATTTGTGCCCATATGCGTTTTCTGATGTGTTTTTTCCCATTTCTTTGCAGCCTCTTCTGCTTTTTTGCCACCACCACCACCACCACCACCACCAAGTCTGTTTGTGCCATTAGGTAAGTGTGTTCTGTAACTGTTCACTAATTATACTGTATATGAAGAGCAATCTGCAAATCATGTTTTTTTCTGTTTTCTCTTTTGTCATTTCAGATTTAGGAGTTTGGGGCTCTTTGCTGCTGCTGGACAGCCAGATTCTCTGCCCACCTCGTGCTCCCATGGCCCCACCCACTGGAAGGCTGAGGAGAAGGGGCAGGGTGTTCAGGGGGGGCAGGGTGGCCAGGGTGGCCATGGTGGCCAGGGTGGCCAGGTGGGCAGGGTGGCCAGGGGGGGGCAGGGTGGGCAGATCGTCTGGCTCTGGTGTGAGGGAGGCTCCAGCTGTATCCATGAGGGAGTCCACCATCCCCATCCCGGAGGAGGAAGCCGGGGGAGGTGGTAACACACCAAGTGGACAAGCTGGCTCTTCTGACAGTAGTCCTGGAGAGGGTCCGTCCACCAGAGTCAGCCTGTCCACATTATCCCGGCTTCCCCGTTTCACCCACAATCAGTGCTGTGCCCTGGTCCACACCTATATGGCCAGATATCAGGCGATACATGGGACCAGGGCCGCGGCTCACTCGGTAACAGATAAGCACAGATTGTGGGATGAAATCCAGGATGCTGTAAATGCACTGGGTGAAGCACCTCGCCACCGTGACAGTGTGCGGAAGAAGGTCAGCGACATCTGTGTGTCCGTTCGGAGGAAGCTAATTGCATGGGCTGCGGAGGGTCTTTATGACCGACAAGGTCGGCTGGATGAACGTGCACGAAGTTCTCTCTGGGATTATCAATTACCTTTCTTGCAGATCATAGGACCCGATACCATCTTTCCCAGAGAGGACTTAGATTCGGATGCTTTGCACCGAGGTAGGATATTATCTTGGATGTCAATTGTGTGAGTTGTTTTGAAAAGATGAACTACTATCCTATGTGTGACATGAATAGAATTTGATACTTGCCCTTCCAATTGTCCTTTTTTGGTTTTCCCCAACCTGCAATTTGTTCATCTGTAGCACGGATCTCAGCCCCTCCACAGCCCATGCAGCTTGGCGACCCAGACGGACTCACAGGTGTTGACATCAGTGCTGACCCTCCTCCTGGTAGGTCCCATATCATACTGTGCCAAACAATGTAGATGTATATTTTATTCTTTACAAGATAGCTCATATTGCTATGTCCTTTACAGAAGATCCGCAGCAGGGAACACACCCAGTGCAGCAAGGCCTGGAGGAAGGTGTTGGTATGTCTAGCAAAATAATGTTTTTTGGAATCTTATTAACCCCATTAACACACATGTTTTTTCTTATGAAAGAGTGTTGCCTTTTAGATGTTTACCCTGCAAAACACTGTTGACAGCATTAATGGGTGCCGTCATTAGTAGGCAGACCAAGCCTTCTTAACCTTTGGGAGGGTTTAGCAAGTGTCCTATGAGCCCAGGAAAGCACTTTTGAATGTTTGGCCTCAATGCTTCATTCCTGAAGCTAGGAGGGCAATCTGGCCATAATCATTACTGCCTAAGGTTATGTACTAAACATGTTTTTTTTTTTTTTTCAAAGAACATCAGGCCCCTCTTGACGTAGCAGCTGGAGTTGGATCAGGAGCTGGCGACGATTCTGCATCCAGTGTTGTGGTATGTGATATAAGGGAACAAGGTGCACATGTAACATTTCAATGGTAGTAATGATTTTGGGCTAGATGTGGCTTACATTGTGTGTGTTAAATTAGTGCTGTGACATTCTGACGATGCACCAGCACAACAAGAGTTCTATCTTGACCATCAGGGAATTATGTTATAATTTGGTGTGCCACTAATGTTCCAAAAACATCCAGGACCATTAAAGTCCGGCCAGTCTTTGATTTTCCAGGTCCAAATTCATGTGTATCGTTTGGTTGGGTTGTCCTGTAGCCGATTGATGGCAAGATTTTAGACAACATACGTAGATGTAGAAAGTCATTGGTGTAGTAACAGATTTACCAAAAGCATAAACAACCTACCACACCAGGGTTAATTGGGAACACCTTCATTTCGAAACTTTTTTGCCTTTGTCATATTAGTCCTACCAATATAATATGTACCCATTATCAGAAGTGTTGCTAGCTTGGATAATATTACAATGAACAAGTACTTATTAGAAGCACATCAAACTTTTCAACGTTCTGCTTGGGGTGTTAAGTTGTCAAACTAATCTGAAATATTTAGTCATGATGTTTGATAATGATTTGGTCTATTTCTTCTGCTTTCAGGTAGCCTTCGATGCAGAGGGATTGTCACCTACCCAACCTCGTTTATCTATGCTGGATGTAGCCGAGAGGCTGCTTGATGAGTATCAGATCCAAAATGAGTTAAGGAGGCGTGCTCAGCAATCTACTGAGGTAGTACGTCTGCTCGGGCTCATACAGGAATCTGTAGCAACAATGGTACAGGTTCAACAGGATATGCGTAACAGCTTGGTAAGTTTAGCAGACCAGCATCAACGGGATCGGCAAAGTGTTGACACTCAGGTGCTGGCCACACGCCAATGCCTGTTTGGATCTGAAGATGCCCCATTGGCAGAGCCCTCCCAAACATCTCACTCACCTGCCACTGCAGGTTGTGGTAGTGGGAGGGTAATGCCAGTGTTGGCCACTTGTCAGGCAGCTGGGGATGGGACAATTCCTCCTGTAGCCACTCCTAGCACTTCACACTCCGTTCAGACTCCCACACCCCTCAATGAGCAATCCTCCAGCACAACCTCAATGCGCACTGGTTCCACAATACCCCTTCCACCTGACTACATTCCCTACACACCTTTATCACTTCACTCCTCCCCAGGCCGTCCTCCTTTTTTCTCACCAATGCGACATGTCGTTTCCCCCCGCACCGTGGACCACAACAACCAATCAACCACCACTCCCCACACATCTTCACAACCCTTGCACCACCAGCAGCATCAAATAGCCTCGGGGCAGCAACTAACAAATTTGATGGTAATGGCACACGTTCCCCAAATTCTTAGGCTGAGCACAGAGCAGATGGGACTATTGGCACAAGATCTTCAGTCTGGGACATTTCCAGGGTTCAACACCCTGCATCAGCAGCAGCCTCATACACAAGATCTGATCCTAATGGGCCACTATACCACAACTCTAAGGCTAACCCCAGAGCAGATGGGACTATTGGCCCACCATTTGATGGCAGGAACCTTTCCAGTGTTCACCACACTGCTTCAGTCACCACCACCACCACCACCACCACCAACTTAATTTTATATTTTTTTATTTATTTATGTTAGTTTTGTTAATGATTGTTACATTGGCCAATTTGTGGGGCCATTTTTTTGTTTAATTTGAGGGTGGCACAATATGATTTATTATAGTGTTTTTTTTGGTGATGAAATTAAATTTTATGCAAAATGATTAGTTTGTGTTTGATCTTTGGTTTTTTAGGAGTGTTGGTGGCCAAGTAATGGCCCTGGTTAATGTAGGCATTTATACACACGTGCTTCTCTATCTCCAAACATATGATTTCATGTAAATTTGGAAAACACAATGTTCACATAATGACCCAAGAAAAGGTCTCCCTTCAAATGTAGCTTCAAAACAAGTCTCAAGGCTAACATAAACCAAAGCCAACATACTAACAATTACAGACCACACCACTCGACTAAACAAATACAACACAAAAGACATTCGATGTGTACACCAAAAAGAAAACTTTGGTAATAAAAGAAACTCTTTTTAATAACACATGTAGGTGTCTACCAACTGTAGCGTACAAAAAATATATTAAAATATATAATAGAATGAACTAAATTTCCAATGTAACATTTGTGTTGCAACGAGCAACATACTTTTTTTTTTTTTTATTATAATTTTTTTTGTTTTACAATTTTTTTTTAGTTTTTCACAAAAAAAGGGTTTATTGTAAACATTTTTTGATTTTTTTTGTTCCCAAAAAAGGGTTTATTGTAAACATTTTTTGTTTTTTTTGTTCCCAAAAAAAAGGGTTTATTGTAAACATTTTTTGATTTTTTTGATCCCAAAAAAAAGAGTTTATTGTAAACATTTTTTGTTTTTTTTGTTCCCAAAAAAAAGGGTTTTTTGTAAACATTTTTTGATTTTTTTGTTCCCAAAAAAAAGGGTTTTTTGTAAACTTTTTTTGTTTTTTTTGTTCCCAAAAAAAAAGGGTTTTTGTTTGAACTTTTTTTGTTTTTTTTTGTTCCCAAAAAAAAGGGTTTTTGTTTGAACTTTTTTTGTTTTTTTTGTTCCCAAAAAAAGGGTTTTTTTTAACTTTTTTTGATTTTTTTGGTCCCAAAAAAAAGGAATTTTTTTAAAACTTTTTTTGATTTTTTTGTTAGATTTTTGTTTATAATGGGCAACAATTAGAAATGTGACATTTCTTTGTGTTGCAACGTGCAACATAAGTAAACAAACAAATTAAAAAAAAAATACTAGGATTTTTTTAAAGGTGTCACATTCCTAACGAATGGCTCCTTAGGGTCTGGATCCACGCCACAAAGGTGTTCCAAATATAGAATTCGGTCTCCGCACCACCTCATATAATCCAGGAGGACCTCGTAGGTGAGGTGGGTGTGCCCTGGGTAGAAAAAAACATGACAATTAGTTTTATGCAAAATGATCCAAACAAGGATTGTAATTAATGTGCCTCAACAAATATGCTTAGGAGTCTATTGGTTGGCTTTTATCAACACTCTGAAGCAAATATGCTAAATTGCTGTTGTAAACCTTAAACTCAAACTTTCACAGCAAATTGTTCAAAAGGTTACATAAGATGGCTTGGAATGTTAGTAGCAGTTCCACCAAAGCTAAGTAAAATGCTTTTCTGCATGTAAACACAAGCAATCATTTTGAAGAATGTAAGGTGTTTTGGGTTCAATTGGTCAACACGATACATGTGCACACATTTATCTCTATCACCATTGGAATCTGTGGAGCGTTCTCTCTCCCTCTTACTGTCTATAGATTGAACCTGACACATAGTAGAGACTCACCCTTAGGAATTTTGAGGGCCAGTTCTGGACGGAGCAGATGTGTCTGCTCCCCTGATCTCCTTTCCGCCATCCCAGCTGTGTTAAGAGAGAAGAAAAAGTTTATCAACAAATGGACTCACGCTAACTGTAGGTTACGCGGTCATGAAAACGCTCTAACACCCACTCATTACCCCTCCACATTTCCCTGAAAGTTTTATTTAGACATTGATATGGTGGTGATGCAGATTTGTACAGTGCAAGCGTCATTCTTCTGGGTGAAGCTTGTAGCGTTAAGGATACGTACTCCCTGCTTTTGTGCTGATTGTGTTTTTCTGATGTTTTTGGTGCCTCAGCTCTGCCTGTTCTAAGTGTTGGAAACATATCATTTTTGGAGGGCTGCGGAAAACTAATCAGGTTAGACTTACACTCTCTAGGTTTTTGGGGACGAGAGAAATAACAATCCTCCTTTTTACATGGCCCCTGTACACACCTCTAGGCACCTCCCTCCTGTTGGTTGACCCCACAGCAGGCAGCTTGCTATGGAGGCACATGAGATGAAGCCAAGCACCCTGTGCCTGTTCAGGCACTAGGCTGTGAGCCAGCCTTGCCCCCCTCCCTTCCGATGGTCTCAATGATTAGGAGTGACAGCATCAGGAGGCAATATTGGCATGCTGTAACCTCAGTTAAGGAGGAGGGGGAGTCTGTTCCAGACAAGTATTTGTGCAAAATTTTAGACAGTAAGAAAATGGTCCCAATAAGTCTTAGGGGGAATATGCACACCTATCACTTGGAATACTAATGCATAGAATGCATTCACATAAAGAACCTGCTGCCTTTAGAACAACTTGAAGCCTGATCGGTGACATACACAGTTAGCATTTCTCCACTTACTAAGTAGACACATTACTGCAAAAGCACACAACTTACCATCATCACGTTTTTTTGGGGCCCCCGAACAGGATGGGCTTGCTGGCTCAGGAGAAACTGCACAAAAAGAACACAAATTGTGAACTGGAATGTGGTACATTACAGAGGAAGAGTATTTATGAAAGATTGATAAACACACATTTTCAGTGTTGACTAAATCAGGACATGATTAAATTACAATGTCCCCAAAAAATTCACAAGTACAAAGCACACCATTTCCAATGTAGAGAAACTAACACCAATTTAGAATAGGGTGGCTTGAGATAACTTACAAAATATAACATGTCCTGTAATGCTCCCCAAAACCACCTTTCAAACATGAAGGTTAAGCAAGAGTGTTTCATGACCAACCTTCTTGTCACATATAGCAAAACTACACTTGCTTTGACTCCAACTTAGATTATCCTAGATACACATCATCCTAGCACACACAATTCATGTGAGAATCTAATTTTAGGTACTTACAGACTAGTTCAGGGGAGCCTGGAGTGGGGGAGGATGGGGGAGACCCTTCATGGGGGGATGGTGTCCCTTCATGGGGGGATGGTGTCCCTTCATGGGGGGATGGTGTCGTATCTCCTAGAAACACAAAGACACGGATACAATCCTTGAACAAAAGCTATTTGATAAAGGCACACAGAAAGTAGTCTGGAAACATTGAAGGTAGTAGTTACAATGGACTGGGTAAGCAGTGGCCCCTCTTCCCCAGTCCTCCACAACAAACATCCTCAATGTCAGCTGCTACAAAACCCCAATGTCAAAATATATATATTACAGCCCTTATATTTCCCAGGACACATTGAACACACAAACACATGTAGAATACTTACTTCCCATTTGAGGAGAGCCCAGGTCCTCATCCGAGTCAGACCAATTGGCCTCTTCTTGGCCAACAGTTTGTTCCTGGCCTGGATCCAGGCGACTTGGCCCTGCCTGAGGCTCCTCTCTTGCTGAAGTTACATCAACCACAAAAGAAAACAAAACAAACAATCATTCCTCCAAGTTCGACCTAATACACAACACAACAGCACATCCACATTACTTACACTGGGCCTGAGAATTCTGAGGCTCAAGATCCTCATCACTGGTTTCTACAAAAATAAACCAAAAAATAAACAACAAAAATAATACATTATATATTATTTATGGACACAAATAGGCAGTAACCTCTCATCATGCTAGCACCATACTCAATGCCCCTACAATTCAGAACATAGAAGTGCACTTACACCAATGAGATGCATTGAGCATGTTTTAAAACAGGAGGGCACCATGCAAATTAAACGGTCGCCTAAGGGCTCGCACCTACAGGGGCCTTGCAGCCAGTGGCGGAGCACCAACATTTCGAAGGGCACAGTCAGGGAAATTGCCCAAGTCAAAGATTGCTTTCAATCCTCGGATCTAAAAGTTGCAGCAGTGTGCTGCAGTCCCTTCACTGCGTCTGCCAGGTGTCTGTTGTCCACTGACACTTACTCCTCCTTCTCTGACTGGGGATTGGCCGTCTGATCATGTAATCCTAAGATGTTGAGGAATCGGTAGGTGTGTACCTGCACCAGTAGGAAGTTACTGCCTGGTCAACTCACTCTGCTATCATCGGTTGTTGCTCTGGGAGGAGAGTTCCGCCCTGGACCCGTAACATACAGGTAACCAGGCCCAGACTTGATATTTTGCAGGCTGCTCATAGATTTGTGGTGTCTACTATGCAAAGGGGTGAGTAGCCCCAGGGAATTTGAAAGAGTCTGAAAATGGTTGGTGGAGGAGGAGGAGAAGAAGGCCCTGGGTGGCTGGGGGACAAGGAGAGGGCCCCTGGGTGTTTTCTAGAGGAGGAAAGACCCCCAATGACGCCAGAGTCAGATGCCAGGGAAGAGTGTGGAGCTGAGCAAGTCCAGCATATCTGACATGAAAGCCAAACATGGTGGAGATGGAGCACTCTGCCCTACACAATGACAGCACCCGAGGTGGAAGGTGAGGGGTAGCGGGTCTTTGACATTATAGAGCATATGGACTCTGTCCATTATTGTTAGTTTGGTTTGGAGTTGTCCTTTAGATGTTTAACTCTGTTGTTTTTGCCCTGAGCTGTGAGGGACTGAGGTATGACAGCCCACTACACTGGGACTTATAGTGCCCTAGAATGTGGAGGACTGAGGAATCCTTAGTCCCTAACAGAGGGCACTACAAGTCTTAGCATAGCAGGCAGTAGTTCCTTAGTCCCCTACAGTGAGCAGTACAAGTCCAAGCAGGTAGTCTTCTGCGTTGGGACTTGTTGTGCCCTTGACTGTGGTGGACTGAGGAAGGGAAGTGTAAGGGGGTCTGTGTAAGCTCAGATGTATGGGGGAGCTTTGGTGACCACAGAGTTCCCTTTTACACCAGAGTCCCCAGCTTTCCCACTCAAATAATGGTTCCCTGAACTCTCCTTACATCAGAGACTTCACACTTCCCTCTTACAGTGTAGTAAGTCTGGAGACTCCGATGTAAAGGGGGCTCTGTGAAATGTGATTAGAGATTAGACATTTCTAAAATGTACATTTTTCTACTTACGATCCACAATTTGTAGCAGCTCAAATGGCTCGCTGCGTCTGAAGGCATAGTTCAATGTGGCAGTCCTCCTCCTCCCCTTCTTCACCAAAAGTACAAAAGGGTGTCGCCCGTCCGCTTTTGCTAGAAGCAGAAGAGAAAAAATAAACATTAAAAAAAATCCTGTACATAGTAGTATTAAAGGTTATGAAGAGACACTTGATGGAGGTAGGAAAGGTAGGAGCGAGAGGGAGGGGAGGGGGGGGGGGTTGTTGGTATTTGTGTTGTTGCATACCTAAACACATGTCCACCTACCCACAAAATTATAACCTATCTGGTCACATGTCATGTATATTTTTACTTACCGGAGATTTGCTCCACAGCCTTTTTCAGGAGCCTGGCTGAGCGCCTTTTGGCATCACTCCAGGCCCGCTGAAGATCCACCACAAGAGGCAGGAAGTTGAATCTCCGCAGCAGCCTCATCCGGAGACGACACATCATTTTGTACTTTTGGTGAAGATGCACGTTCACCTGATCATACCCCCAGAGGAGGAGGAGCTGTGGAAAGAGCAATGTATGTTTGAGTCCAAGTATGTCCAAAAAAGTACAGTCTTACAAAAACATGCTAGGTCGTCTTTGAGATTTTGTAGAACAAAGAATACCATTTCTGGTGATACATAGACATCGATGTCAAAATCTACCTCCATGACATAGGTTGCCCCAACTGGTGATTTCCTCTACATGATCTAGACATTTTGACAATTGTCCTTTCATTACACACCCAGGGCCGCCATCAGGGGGGGGACAGCCAATACACATGTAGGGGGCCAGAGTGCCTGTAGGGGCCCCTGACCCACCATCCATGAAGTGTGCAGGAGACAGTAGCCAGTTGACACATAAGGCAGGAGAAGCGCCGAAGGATAAATGCATAGTAAGCACACTAAACTAGCTGGAAGGCCTGGGACTCAGGAGATGTTAGGAGGAAGGGACTTAAGAGCCTTTCAGCTACTCATTGGCTGAGGAGGTAACAGGAGGCAGGCTGATCCACTTCCTGCTGCCTCCTTAGCCAATGGGTACACAGGGTGCACTGTCCATCACTGCACAGCCTTGTGCTTCCTCTGCTGATGGGATAGAATTCCTCTGCCAAAATAACATGCAGCAGAGATGGAGATAAGAGAGATGTAAATTAAATATTTCCTAATGAAGCTGCTATATTTAGCTAGAATACATGTACAATTCATAGCCCTTGGCATGTTAATTACAGTCACTGTATTTACAACCTTATTGCTGTCCATTTAGCAGGGTGCAAGTTACTTTACACACATGTAGCATAAGTATCAACTTTTGTCACCATGTTAAAAGGACAGCAGTATGGGTAGCATTACAGTGACTGTTATTAGTCCAGGCTCACTAAACTAGCCAATGCTTGGAAAAGCAAGCCATGCAGATTGCTTTTCAGGTCCCTTTTAACATGAGCTGTCTGATTGGGTGTGTCTGTTCATTATGCTGTGCTGAATTACCCTGGATTCGCTATTCCTGCAAGAGGAGCACATGGGATGTGGGAGATGTGAATTTAATGTGTCAGAATTATCCACACAATCACACATAATCCTTTTTAAAGTTCCCCAGCAGAATTTGATGGCATAGTGGTGG
>NC_138772.1:264257981-264305481 GCF_965119305.1 Pelophylax lessonae | reverse complement strand
ATTTCAGACTTAAAAATTCGCCGGTTAGCAAAATCCCGCCGAAACGCCAATTCGCCGTACTATGAATCAGGCCCACAGTCTTTAAAGTTAAATATGAAGGAAAACATTTTTTTCTTTTTTAAATGCAGATTAAGCACACACATATGCACTGATGTTGCATGAAATGTGCAGCACCGCACGCCTAACAGACTGATAAATTTTTTTTGTTTCTCCCATCTCCTCCTCACTTGGCTCAGGTCAGGGCATAAAGATCGTTCTACTGCACCCCCACACAATACAATCAATGTAGATGGCTGTCTGAATAAAGCAGATTGTTCCTATCTATTCTTTCCCTAAAAGCAATCTCTCCATCCTGGCCCTACAGTAAACTGCTATCTCTCCCTCCTGGCAAAAACATCATTCACTGCACCCCACAAAATCAAATCAATGTAGATTGCTGTATGATAAAGCAGATTGTTCCTCCTATGCTTTCCCTACAAGAAATCTTCTAGCCCCGCCCTATAGTAAAGTCCTATCTATCCCTCAGCAGCAGCAGTCAGGAACCTCTCCCTACAGTAGTATTAGCAGAGTGATGCGCGGCGCTGTGTGACTCCAACTTATACAGAGTCTGGGTCACATGCTGCACTGGCCTATCACAGCCATGCCATTACTAGACATGGCTGTGATGGCTTCTAGGGCACACTAGTTAAACGCTTGCTGATTGGCTGTTGAAAGCGCACCATTAAAACCGCGCCAAAACATTAAAATAACGTTACCGAACAACGGACAGTACCCGAACATACAGTGAAATGTCTGGGTTCAGTTCCGGGTACCGAATACCCAAAAGTCCGGTACGAACACTAACAATACAGTCCGGGTTCGCTCAATCCTAGTAGTGAGTGTACAGCTTGTATAACAGTGTAAATTTGCTGTCCCCTCAAAATAACTCAACACACAGCCATTATTGTCTAAACCACTGGCAACAAAAGTGAGTACGTTTTTAAAGGGGCAGTGATTTACTGATTTTAATGAGGCTTAAAGTGAAACTATAAAAATGAAAAAGTTCTTCAAATATCGTGCCTGGGGGGTCCCCTGATCGTGCCTGTAAAGTAGTGCATCTCTATGATGTATGTAGCCTGCTGCAGCAATACTGCCATTTTTAAAGGAAAAAATGTGATATACAAATATACATACAAATTTCAAATGGCATGTACTTGTCAAACAAGAGCAGAAAAATTGGGCCTTAGTTGTTGGTGGTATCTGAACACCGTAACCCCTCGCAGTCACTCTTGCTGGGCGCAAGAACGGGTCCTGCTGCTAAAAATTCCATACAAATTTTGAAATCGCATGCACTTGTCATACAGGTGCAGAAATATTGGGCTTTTGGTGTTGGTGGTGCCTGAACACCGTAACCCCTCACAGTAACTCTTGCTGGGCACTGGAACAGGACCTGCTGGTAAGAATTCCATACAAATTTGAAATTGCATGTACTTGTCAGTTGTCATAGAGGTGCAGAAAAATTGGACCTTGGGTATTGGTGCCTGAACACACTGCAACCCCTCGCAGTTACTCGGCGCAGGAACGAGCCCTGCTGCTCAAAAATTCCATACCAATTTGAAATTGGCAAAGATCAAGTGTTGTATGTGTTCTTATCAGTGATCTAGTGGGGGTTCTGTGCTGTCATCTGACCTGACCAAGGTTGGGTGGCGCCAATGAAAACTGGCTGGAGTGATGTGGACCTGGAAGGTTAGTATTGGCAGGAACTGAAACTGAAATTGGGTATTTTGTGTTGGTGGTGCCTGAACACTGTAACCAGTTACTCTTCCTGGGCACAGTAATGGGATCTGCTGGTAAGAATTCCATGCAAATTTGAAATTGCATGTACTTGTCATACAGGTGCCAAAAATTGGGCGTTTGCTGTTGGTGGTGCCTGAACACCGTAACCAACCCCTCACAGTTACTCTTGCTGGGTGCAGGAACGGGACCTGCTGATAACAATTCCATACAAATATACTTGTCATACAGTTGCAAGAAATTGCGCCTTTGGTGTTGCTGGTGCCTGAACACCATAACCCCTCACAATTACTCTTGATGGGCACAGGGACAGGGCCTGCTGTTAAAAATGACATACAAAATTTAAATTATATGCACCTGTCAAACAAGTGCAAAAAAATTAGGCCTTGAGGGTTGGTAGTTAGTGATGTCGCGAACCTAAAATTTGCCGTTCGCAAACGCGAACATCTGTAAATGTTCGCGAACCGGGCGAACCGCCATAGAGTTCAATAGGCAGGCGAATTTTAAAACCCACAGGGACTCTTTCTTGCCACAATAGTGATGGAAAAGTTGTTTCAAGGGGACTAACACCTGGACTGTGGCATGCCGGAGGGGGATCCATGGCAAAACTGCCATGGAAAATTACGTAGTTGACGCAGAGTCTGGTTTTATTCCATAAAGGGCATAAATCACCTAACATTCCTAAATTGTTTGGAATAACGTGCTTTAAAACATCCAGTGTGTGTATACGATCAGGTATATTGTATCAATCAGGTAGTGTAAGGGTTACTCAAAATCAGATTGGAATCCTGCGAGCTACCCCCCTAATCTAGATTTTACAACTGCCGCAAACACCTCACTCCTCAGAAAGTGCTCTGTGCTATAAATACAATAAATAGTGTTGCGCAAGAGTAAAAATCTGCCTAGTTTGTACTGTGTATGGTGTGCTATCCAAAAATGTAAAATAAAATAAAATAAACCTGTGTGATATAAATTGTTTTGTGAAAAGTCAATGTTTTGATGTGATTCCAATGCTGAGTATATAAATAAATGTGTAATCCGCTTCAATAATCATACAGTGTTACCAAATATAAAGTGCTGTTTTCAACAATTTATATCACACAGGTTTATTTTATTTTACATTTTTGGATAGCACACCATACACAGTACAATCTGGATTGGTCACCAATATCGTTGAAATAGCAACCAGGCAGATTTTTACTCTTGCGCAACACTATTTATTATATTTATAGTGTAAGGGTTACGCCCGCTTCACAGTGACAGTCTGACCAAACTCTGACATACAAAACTCCCCATTGTCATGGACATGCAATAAATGTCTGGTAGTTTACCTGTTCCTCCTGATCCTCATGTCTGCATTATTAAGGGCCAGACTATTCCTTCTGGCTGTTTTTATCATCTCTCCTCCCTGTTTGGCTCCACCCCAGGCCATTACAGGAAGTCCATATTAACCAGTGCACTGCAGGCCAGCTAGCTTTGCTGTTCCCTGTTGCTAGTTTCCTGTTTCCTGTGTGCTTGATCTACTGTGTACCGACTTTGGCTTGTCTCTGACTGTTCCTGTTTGGCTGTTACCCCAACCTCGGCTTACCCATCACCATTCCGTGTGTCCTGAGTGGCTGCTTCCCTTCTCTCCCTACGGAGCGTGACCTGGGGGACCCCAGGGGCCGCGACCTGGGCCCAGCTGCAGCCAAGTCCATCCTCATCACTAGAGGCTCTGGTGAACACCTGCTGGGTCTTAGACTCCATGCCCTGGGGAATCTTGGGCTCATGTTCCGGTCCATCCGCAGCAGTCTGCTATCGGGTTCACTACCTTGCGCTGCGCCCCTGCCTCCAACAGGGTGCAGTTGTCACCTGGCCATTGGCCAACAGTCAGTCAGTCAGTCCATTTGCACAACCGCAAACTCCCCATTTCCAAGCTAGCCATGTCCCGTTCCTTGTCCTCACTGACGTCATTGAAGGTCTCTTCCTCCACCCAGCCATGTACAACACCAAGGGTCCCCGAAAGGTGACAACAAGCCCCCTGGGACGCCTGCTGTGGTTGGTCTTCCACCTCCTCAAAGCCACCTTCCTCCTCTGACTTCTCTTCTTCAGACTCCTCTCTCTGCGTTGCCACAGGTCCAGCAATCGACAACGACAAGGCTGCTTCTGGTGGTGATGGGGACCACAACTCTTCCTCTTCATGCTCATCTACGGCCTGATCCAGCACTCTTCGCAGGGCACGCTCCAGGAAAAATGCATATGGGATGAGGTTGATGATGTTGCCTTGGGTTCGACCGACCAGGTTTGTCACCTCCGCAAAAGGACGCATGAGCCTACAGCCATTGTGCATGAGCATTCAGTAACACGGCCAAAAAATACCCAGCTCCGCAGAGGCTGTCCTCTTTTTTTTAAATTAAAGAAAATTAATGTTTTTTCTATGAAAAATTATCACGCTGATCGCTTTTGGTCTGTTCACAATGAAGCAACGACCTTATCATCTGGGGTGTGCCAACATTGCCAACACACTCCTAGAGGTGATTGCTTCATTGTGATACGCAAGCCCCTTCACCACAACAAGGTAACGATCACGAAGGGGAATTGACACATGTATGTGCCTTTTTTTTTTTGTTTTTTTGCAGCCACAGTTTAGCACCAGAGGCCAGAAAAATTAGGCATGTACACATGCATGAAAAACTAGGTATTGTTGCAGCCGCTGCTGTAGCAGCGGCCGGAAAAATTTAGGTTTTTAAGGCAGAAAGTGCACTAAAACATTGCGGCTTGAACCGTAGTTGGTGGCGGAGACGTCAGGTTAGTCATCCGGCATGCAGAGATTAAATACAGCAGCGTGTGGACCATTTTTAGCCCATGGCATCTCATCAGGCCTTTTTTAGTCAAATGCATCCCCCACTGTCAGTCCCTTCGGGATCCATGCCTCATTCATCTTAATAAAGGTGAGGTAATCAAGACTTTTTTGACATAGACGACTTCTCTTCTCAGTGACAATACCTCCTGCTGCGCTGAAGGTCCTTTCTGACAGGACACTTGAAGCGTGGCAGGCCAGAAGTTCAATGGCAAATTGGGATAGCTCAGGCCACAGGTCAAGCCTGTACACCCAGTAGTCAAGGGGTTCATCGCTCCTCAGAGTGTCGATATCTGCAGTTAAGGCAAGGTAGTCTGCTACCTGTCGGTCGAGTTGTTCTCTGAGGGTGGACCCCGAAGGGCTGTGGCGATGCGTAGGACTAAAAAAGCTCCGCATGTCCTCCATCAACAAGACGTCTGTAAAGCGTCCTGTCCTTGCCGGCGTGGTTGTGGTGGTAGGAGGAGGATTACTTTCACCTCTTCCCCTGTTGGATTCCCGTTGTGCTGTGACATCACCCTTATATGCTGTGTAAAGCATACTTTTCAACTTATTTTGTAGCTGCTGCATCCTTTGCGACTGCCGGTAATTAGGTAACATATCAGAGACTTTCTGCTTATACCGGGGGTCTAGTAGCATGGCCACCCAGTACAGGTCGTTCTCCTTCAGCCTTTTTATACGAGGGTCACTCAATAGGCATGACAGCATGAAAGACCCCATTTGCACAAGGTTGGATGCCGAGCTACTCATGTCCAATTCCTCGTCCTCACTGATGTCATTGAAGGTGTGTTCTTCCCCCCAGCCACGTACAACACCACGGGTACCAGATAGGTGACAACGAGCACCCTGGGATGCCTGCTGTGGTTGGTGTTCCTCCTCCTCAAAGCCACATTCCTTCTCTGACTCCTCTTCCTCAGACTCCTCTTCCAGTGTTGCCGCAGGTCCAGCAAGCGATGGTAAGGCTCTTTCTGGTGGTGGTGATGGTGACCACAACTCTTACTCTTCCTCTTCACGCTCATCTACGGCCTGATCCAGCACTCTTCGCAGGGCACGCTCCAGGAAGAAAACATATGGGATGATGTCGCTGATGGTGCCTTCGGTGCGACTGACTAGCTTTGTCACCTCCTCAAAAGGACGCATGAGCCTACAGGCATTGCGCATGAGCGTCCAGTAACGTGGCAAAAAAATACCCAGCTCCGCAGAGGCTGTCCTAGCACCCCGGTCATACAAATACTCGTTGACCGCTTTTTCTTGTTGGAGCAGGTGATCGAACATTAGCAGCGTTGAATTCCAACGTGTCGGGCTGTCGCAAATCAAGCGCCTCACAGGCATGTTGTTTCGCCGCTGAATATCTGAAAAGTGCGCCATGGCCGTGTAGGAATGCCTGAAATGGCCACACACCTTCCTGGCCTGCTTGAGGAAGTCCTGTAAGCCTGGGTACTTCTGCACAAAGCGTTGTACAATCAGATTCAACACATGTGCCATGCACGGCACATGTGTCAACTTGTCCAACTTGCCCAAATTCAATGCTGCCAACAAATTGCTTCCGTTGTCACACACCACTTCGCCGATCTCCAGTTGGTGCGGGGTCAGCCACTGATCCACCAGGGCGGACAGTAGTGCTGGTCCGGTGTGACTCTCTGCTTTCAGGCAAGTCAACCTCAAGACAGCGTGACACTGTCGTATCCGGCATGTGGAATAGCCCCTGGGGAGCTGGGGGGGGTGCAGTTGGTGTGGAGCAAGACGCAACAGCAGAAGAGGACTCAGCCGAGGAGGTTAGCAAAGAGGATGGAGTAGGAGGCGTAGAGGAGGGGGCAGCAGGCCTGCCTGCAAGTCGTGGCGGTGTCACCAACTCCTCTGCAGCAGAGCCACGCATTCCATGCTTGGCAGCCGCCAGCAGGTTTACCCAATGCGCAGTGTAAGTGATATACCTGCCCTGACTGTGCTTTGCAGACCAGCTATCAGTGGTCAGATGGACCCTTGCCCCAACACTGTGTGCCAGACATGACATGACTTCCTTTTCCACAATAGAGTACAGGTTGGGGATTGCCTTTTGTGAAAAATAATTTCGGCCGGGTACCTTCCACTGCGGTGTCCCAATAGCGACAAATTTTTTGAAGGCCTCAGATTCCACCAGCTTGTATGGTAAAAGCTGGCGGGCTAAGAGTTCCGACAAGCCAGCTGTCAGACGCCGGGCAAGGGGGTGACTCTGTGAGATTGGCTTCTTACGCTCAAACATTTCCTGACAGACACCTGACTGTGGGCAGGTGAGCAGGAACTGCTGAAGGTGAGAGGCGGAGGGGCGGGTTGTTGATAGGGGGCAAGGAGGACAGCAGTGGTTGATGTGGCTGAAGATGCTGGACCAGGAGGAGGATGGTGGCTTTCAGTTTGTGTGCTGTTTTTACTCATGTGTTGATCCCATAGGCGTTTGTGATGTGAGATCATGTGCCTTCGCAAAGCAGTTGTACCTAGGTGGGTGTTGGACTTCCCACGACTCAGTTTCTTTTGGCACAGGTTACAAATGGCATTGCTGATATCAGAGGCAGACACACAAAAAAAATGCCACACTGCTGAGCTTTGCAATGACGGCATTCTGGTGGTGGCAACACCAGAATGCGTGCTGTTGAATGGCGTGCTGTCTGGCTGACCCCGGGTGCCGAATCTACATGCTGTCTGACTGTGCCACTAGCTCCTTGCGATGACCTCCCCCTGCTTCCAACTCGTCGTCTCCTCCTCCTCTCTGTCTCCCCATCTGAACTTTCCCCCTCTTCTTCTGCTCTTCTTCGAGCAGGCACCCAGGTGACATCCATGGACACATCGTCATCGTCAGCCGCTTCACTTGACAACTCAGAAAAGGCAGCAGCAGCAGGTATATCATCATCATCATCATCACAATGTACGTCCATGTGTATAATGCTGCCTGACTGAGACATATCCCTGTTATCTACATCCTCTGGCACTAATGGTTGCGCATCACTTATTTCTTCCAACTGATGTGTAAATAACTCCTCTGACAGATCAAGTGAAGCGGCTGTGGTGCTAGTGTTGGTGGTGGTGCCGGCGGGCGGGCGAGTGGTAAATTGAGAGGTGCCCGAAGCTGAGCTGGAGGAGGATGGTGCATTAAGGTTCCGAGCGGAAGCTGTAGACGATTGGGTGTCCTGTGTAAGCCAGTCAACTATGTCCTCAGAATTTTTTGAGTTCAGAGTCTGTGGCCTCTGAACACTGGGCATTATTCTAGGGCCAAAGGAAATCACAGCACCACGACCACGACGGCCCTTGCGGGGTGGCCTGCCTCTGCCTGTCATTTTTTTTTTTTAATGTGTTGTACTATGAGTGCAAGGTGCTGTGCCACCCTATAGGAGTGTTGGGCAGTGGGTACAGTACACTCTGTGGACCTGACAGTCACTGGCAGCCCAGGCAACTGCAATTATAAAAAAATATATATATATTTAATTTGCAAGCTGCTGTGCCACCGTATATATCAGTGGTGGGTGGGCATGCAGTGGTACTGCAGTGGGCACAGTACACTCTGTGAACCTGACAGTCACACTGGCAGCCCAGGCAACTGCAATTATAAAAAAATATATATGTTTTTAATTTGCAAGCTGCTGTGCCACCGTATATATCAGTGGTGGGTGGGCACGCAGTGGCACTGCAGTGGGCACAGTACACTCTGTGGACCTGACAGTCACTGTCACCCAGGCAACTGCAATAATAAAAAATATTTTTTTTTTCAATTTGCAACAAGATGCTGTGCCACCGTATATATATATCAGTGGTGGGCAGTGCACTGCAGTGGGTACAGTACACTCTGTGGACCTGACACAGCACTCACTGCAATTATGACAGAGGAAAAAAAAATATTTTTTTAAAATGCAAGGTACTGTGCCTGTGCCACCCGAAATGAGTGTGGTGTGCACACAGTACAGTCTGTGGTGGGTAACTGCAGTGCACAATATATATATATATATATATATATATATATCACAGAACAAAAGAAATTACACAAATACCAGCCCTCAAAAGGGCTTTTGGGGACAATATATATATATATGTATATATATATATATATATATATATATATATATATATATATATATATATATCTATCACAGAACAAAAACAATTACACAAATACCAGCCCTAAACAGGGCTTTTTGGGGACAATAGATACAGTATATTTATATATCCAAAAATAACCTCAAATACCAGCCCTAGGAAGGGCTTTCTGGGGTGCTGTCCTTACAGCAGGAGTGTGCCAAGAACACTGGCTAACAACAAGACCGGGAACACTGACTAACTGTCCCTAGCTATAACAGCAGCAGCAGCAGCAGCACTTTCCCTGCTCTCACTCTCAGTAACACACTGCTTCAGAAATGATCTAAGATGGATGCTGCCCTTGCTTATTTATAGGAGGTGGGAGGGTGTGGGAGGGAGGTATGCTGATTGGCCTGGAATGTGTCTGCTGACTGTGAGGTTCAGGGTCAAAGTTTGCCTCAATGATGATGTATAGGAGGCGGACCGAACATCGCATATGTTTGCCCGCAGAGGCGAACGCGAACATGCTAAGTTCACCGGGAACTGTCCGCCGGCGAACAGTTCGGTACATCACTATTGGTAGTGACCTAAACCAAAAATATTGTTGGAAGCTAGCAGAATCAAGGTTGAGGAATAGGATAGGCAGCATTCTTCAAGGGATGGCAGACCCCTGGCAAATTTAATCAGTTAAATCAGCATCAGGGGCTTGGTAGCGGTTGTTGATCCAGGACTGATTCATTTTGATAAAAGTCAGCTGGTCAACAGAGTCTGTGGACAGACGCACTCTTTTGTCTGTCACAAAACCACCAACAGCACTGAACATCCAATCTGAAAGCACGCTGGAAGCAGGACAAGCCAGTAGCTCCATTGCATATTGAGCAAGTTCTGGCCAGTGGTCTATCCTCAAGACCCAGTAACCCAGTGGATACTCAGCTGGAAAGGTCTCCAAGTCTGCTCTTGCACCTAGATAATCATGCACCATATGATGGAGATGCTGCAGATAGTTGCTTAAACCTAACAGCCCTAGGTGCTGCTGAGGACTAAAGAACTGGTTAAAGGCATCGATCAGCCAGCCGCCTTCTCCACCGTTCCTCCTTTGGCTGAACGATGCCTCAGAAACACGTCCAGAGAATGTTAACCTCCCAGTGTCTGGAAAGGTGGTACACAATTTTTTTTTCAAGGCCTCCTCAAGATGTTTCATCCTCTGCTCCCTCTGTGAAGGCAGGATGAGCGCTGCAACTTTACCCTTGTAACGTGGATCAAGAAGGGTTGCCAACCAGTAATTATCACTCTTCTTGATAGCATGAATCCTCAGGTCCTTTCGCAGGATTTGCAGAATCAGGGAGCCCATGAAATGTAAGTTTGAGGAGGCATGAGCTTCTGAGTCCTCTGGGTTACTAAGGATGACATTGTCAGCAGGAGCACCCTCTCCCCAAACCCTGGGGTTTCTGGGGAATCAAAACCATCCCTTGAAGACTGCTGTTTGCTATCCTCTACATCCATGCTGCTGCAATCCTACTCCTCCTCTTCCTCCTGTGTGTTTTGTGTCCCTGCAGGGATGATATCTGCATAAAGGAGGCCTTGTGAGGAAAGGAAGTCCTCCTCACCCTCCCGCTGTTCTGCCTCAAGTACCCTGTCCATGATTCCACAAAGTGTGTGCTCCAGCAGGTAGACTAGAAGGATAGTGTCACTGATACATGCATCGTCCCGGCTCACCATCCTTGTGGCCTCTTCAAATGGTGACAGGACGATGCATGCATCCTTTATCAAAAGCCACTGGCGTGGCGAAAAAAAGCCAAGCTCCCCTGACCTTGTCCTTGTGCCATACTCACACAGGTACTCATTGATGGCCCTCTGCTGCATGTGCAGCCACTGTAGCATTGCCAAGGTTGAGTTCCATTGGGTGGGCATGTCACAAATGAGGCGTTTGTTGGGCAGGTTGAATTCCCATTGAATGTCAGATAAGCGAGCACTGGCATTGTATGAATGCCGGAAATGGTCACAGACTTTTCTGGCCTGCCTCAGGAGATCTTGGAAGCTCTGGTATCTGGTCAAGAAACACTGCATCACCAGATTCAGCACATGTGCCAAGCATGAAACATGTGTCAAGTGTCCCTGATGGAGGGCGGAGAGAAGGTTTGTGCCATTGTTGCATACAACCATTCCTGGCTCAAGCTGTCATGGTGTCAACCATTTCTAAGCCTGCCCATGCAGAGCTGACAGAATCTCTGCCCTGGTGTGACTCCTATCCCCTAGATAGACCAACTGAAGCACAGCATGGCATCTTTTAGCCTGACTGCTTGCGTAGGCTCTTGAATGCTTAGGGAGCATTTCTGCTTCAGAGGACTATTGAGCAGAAGAAGACATGGAAGAAGAAGAAGAGGAGGAGGATGAGGAGGTGGTGGAGTAGCCAGATGTGGCAGAACCAGCACCAGCTTTTTGGAAGCATGGTGGCAAAACAAGCTGCAACACTGAACTCTATCCTGCATCCTTCCCAGCTGCCAGCAGAATTACCCAGTGCACAGTGAAAAACGTAATGTCCCTGTCCATGCCTGCTGGACCAAGGGTCAGCAGTAATGTGCACCTTTCTGCTGACTGCTCTGTCCAGCGAGGCCAAAACACTACCTTCCACATTATGGTAGAGAGCTGGAATGGCCTTACGTGAAAATAAATGCCTTTTTGTACCTGCTACTGTGGTACAGCACATTCCACCAACTCACAAAAGGGAGCAGAGTCTACCAAATGAAAAGGCAGCAATTGTAATGCTAGCAATTTGGTCAAGCTAGCATTAAGATGCTGAGCTTGTGGATGGCTGGGACAGTATTTCTTTCTATGGTTCAGCAGCTGGGTTAGTGAAATTTGCTGCTGCTCAAATCAAGCGGTGGTGTACTGCTAGCAGATTGGGTGTAAGTCTCTGTGCCACTCATTGCTATACAATCATCCCTCTCAATGCAGGTATATGAGAAGACATGAGGTATAGGGTTAGAGATTCCAGATAAAGAGCAAGGTGCAGTATGCTTGTTTTGATCTTGTGGCTCTTTCAGATGCTGTTGCCAACGAACTGCATGGCAGGTCATCATATGCCTTGTCAAGCATGTAGTGCCCAAGCGGCTGGTGTTCTGGCCACGTTTGATCTGCTTCAGACAGATGTTGCAAACAGCAACGCTGCGGTCTACTGCACATGTGCTGAAAAAAGCCCACACTAATGAACTCTTGGGAGTCCGCAGGGAGTTTGCAGCACCCTGCACCTGTGGAGCTTTGTGCTGTAATGCAATAGGTTGGCTACTCCTATGGCGGCCCCTGGAGCACATCCTGCCTCATTGGAGTTGAGTCTCCTCTTCTCCCCCTCCTCCTCTATCCTGTCTGGCACCCAAGGACAATCAGTGACCTCATCACCCCCCTCCTCGTACCTGGAGCAAACTTGGCAGTATGCTGCAGCTGTGGGAACATGACTGCTAGTTTCTTGTCTGTCATTGTCTCCCCCTCTCTCTAGGCTCACGTTATTCCCTTCATCAACCTGGGAACCACCATCACAGCTTTCAAATTGCTGCGCATCCTCCAGCAGCATGTCACTGACACTATGATCGAAAAGTTCAGGTGACTCCTCCGTGCATGATGGCTGTGGAGAAGGAGCCTGTGGAACAGGCTGCTTTGGTGGCTGTGGTGGAAGGCAAACTACTATGAGCGTGGGTGTCAGAGGACAAGGAGGATAAGGATGGCTTATTTATCCACTCCACCAACTCTTTCACATGTTGTGGCTGAATAACACAGGCAGCACCAGAAATAAAGTCCGGGTGTGCCCCGCCTGCAGAGGATGCACCATATCGACTGTGACCACCACTTTTTACTGTGGACACAGAGGCTGCTTGCTCCCTTTTTGTGGCCTGTGATCGTCTTCCTCTCCTTGTTGGCCTTTCGGACATGATGTGGATAGAGATCAATATAGGGTATATGCAAGTGACTGATAGATACTCATTGACCTGATATGATCTAATCAATTGCCCTATATATAGATAGAGATAAGATCAATATAGGGTATAAGCAAGTGACTGATAGATACTTAATGACCTAATATGATCTAATCAATATCCCTATGTATAGATATAGATCAGATCAATATAGGGTATACGCTCATCTGTACCACATCAGTGCTCATCCGTGCCACATCCACGCCATGTCAGTGCTCATCCGTGCCACATCCATGCCACATTAGTGCTCAACCATGTTACATCCATGCCACGTCAGTGCTCATCCGTGCCACATGCATGCCACGTCAGTGCTCATCCGTGCCACATCCATGCCATGTACGTGCTCATCTGTGCCACATCAGTGCTCATCCGTGCCACATCCATGGCACATCATTGATCATCTGTGCCACATTTGTGCCATATCAATGCTCATCCATGCCAGATCCATGGCACATCATTGCTCATCCATGCCACATCCATGCCACAGCAGTGCTCATCCATGCCACATCAGTGCCACTATAGTATTTATCAGTGCCCTACAGTGCCTCACAAAATGTAATGGGAAGTCAGGAAATGACGGTGCTCCCTGCATGTTGGGCCTCTGTATGTGGTCAGGCTGTGTAAAAGTTTTACACATGTGGTATCGCCATACTCAGGAGGAGTAGAAGAATGTATTTTGGGGTGTCATTTTTGCTATGTACATGCTCTGTGTTAGAAATATCTTATAAATGCACAACTTTGTGTAAAAAAAAGTCACACTGGAGAGGGTGCAATCACACCAGAGAAATTTCAAAAACAGAAATGTATTGGATATATTAACTGAAATAATATTTTCTGTATGGTCATAACATTGACGTAAGTTAATTGTTTTACTGACACCAACTAGATATAGTATTCATTTTTCTTGTTTATACCATTTTATATCTATTTTTCCTTCTTATATCCTGTGCATTTAGGGAATTTTTTATATTTTATTTAGCAAAATAGAAATACTTGACTATTAGGGAGGTACCACTTCCATGTTAACTACTATATACCAAATAACACCTTGTTTGTACTTTACTGACACCAGAGAGGGACAACCACACCAAATTATAAAAATGTATGTTTTTTTACTAATCATTAAAAAAACACCTAAAAACATAAAAAAAATCTCTATTGTTTGATGTATGCCAATATGGTTAAGACTTTGCTATAGCATCCAAGAGGTTGACACGTTTCACATCTATATGCTTCCTCAGGACTTTTTTTTTATATTGGCAGCAAAGAGAAATAACCTAACTGAAGAAAGACATACAAAAATCAGTATATGACAATATCACTACATATATATCAAAGAGTATTATCTGTGTCAACTTACAGATTGCTTGAGCCCCGGTTCACACTACTGCGTGTGCGGGGTTCGCATGTCATGTCGGAGCGCACTGCTCCGACATGACATGCGATCAGCTGTGCGGTGCGAGTTTAGCCATACAGTTGAATGGCTAAATTCGCATCGTACCCGCAGCAAACACGCACAGGAGGCATTTTTGCTGCCGCATCAGGATCGGATCGCACAGCGGTTCACACTTGTGCGATCCGATCCTGTGCGAACTGCACGATCGCACTGCGATATGCGATCAAACTGGGGGTGTCGTTAAGATTACATTGACACCCCCAGCGGATCACATATGGCAGTGTGAACTGCCGGGGGTGCGTGTGCGATGCGGGAACAGGCTGCGAATTCGCAGCCTTCCCGCATCGCATCAGTGTGAACCGAGCCTAAGGGATATAACCCGAGGATGGTTGGGAAATGCTTAGAACAACCAAGGCACTTGCGTAGCCACACAGGTCAGTAGCAGGGAGACTATGATAATGATACTGAGCGATAGGAATAGTTCCCAGACCTACATAAAGATAACATAAAATGACAAATAATAAAGGGCTGCATAAACAGCCCATTAGGCTATAATTAATTACATATGAAAGCCATCCATCACCCCCTACAAAAAAATGACTTACTTGAAAATAGGCCAACAATAAAACACAAACAATAAAGAAGGGAGGGGTGTTGTGTATTATCGTGAAGAAACAGTCCGCAATCAGAACCATATACTGGTGTATACCTGCAATGGCAGTCTATACTTAGAGATCACACAAAGCAAGGAGACAATGAGAGCCAGAATCTGGTTATACAAAGAAATTACCTGTAATTGTAGCAATTTCACAGTCATTCCAATCAGGTCAATAGGTATTCCTGCAAACCAAGGATCACTTCAACTGTTCACTGCCAAAATGTATGTAATAGATTCAACCATGCCCCATGTCAGGCTGCCTACAAACAAGCAATAGTCAAATTGCTATACAATGACACTCATACATCTAATATGATCTCCCATTAAACAGGTCCAATGATACACTCACCTCCAGCAAAGTTCCACCATCTACAATTCAACTAAACCAATTACCTCCTTGTATAGCAGGTGTTGATGCCAAAATAATTGGGATGATCCCATATAGAGGGGAGAAGAAAAAGAGAGGATAGAAGACACCATAATAAGTAAGTATGTCCAATATATAAATCATCACACAAAACAATGATGCATCTAATCACCACTATGTTTACATTTCCATATGTACCTCTTACCAGTACCCAGCAGTGTGATTGTGGCAGGCTATACCCTCCGCATCAAAAGCTCGGCGAGCCAGAAACAGAGTCATCAAACCCTGATGGGCACTCATTCAGCACACTACAGCCAACCGTCATCTACCCACTTGCCAGTCGCGAGCCACCACACCGCGTAGGTGCATGGTGATGCGATACACTGGCCACGAATGCCCAAAAGCATAGAACAGCAAATGGCCGGCCCATTCATCATCAACTATGCATGTGTAGAAGCATGAGATAGCAAATGGCCGAAGACACGCAGCATTACCAAACATTCACACTGCCCCAAAACACTCAACATTTTTTGTGCTAGTGACAATTTACAATAACAATGGTGACAAAAAACAATAATAAAGTTAGGCGCTATTCCCTTCAACTAATAAAAATGTGAAGTGAAATCTGCATGCTGTGCTCTATTGTGTCAATCCTTTATGCACTTATATACGTTCCTTATTAGAATACCAACACTTATTCCCATCCATCGTGCCCATGTGTGAATATTCCTGAGAAATACACAACCAGTGCTCCACCACTCATGATGATGCAAATGCACTCACCAAAGGCTTTTGGTCGCAGGGACAAATACAGCCTTAAACCAGTGGGACCAGATGTGGTAGTCAATCCTTCTCCTGCAACAACAGCATACTCCTCCAATATGTGTATTCTTCCATCAATTGGTTAGCATCAATCAGTAAAAAAGAAATGACACAATGATCGTGCAGTACAATTTATTAAAATAATTAATTAAAACCACCCCTAGTCAATTGCACTTACATTACAGAGTGCCCTGTCTGGCATCAGCTCGTATGCACACTAAATGTGCTAAAATTCCACTGAATAGTTCAAATGCACCACCATTACCTTCCAAGCCCCGGCGTGCATTCCACCTCGCCTGGATTTGATGTCACTTGCTATCCAAGACAATGAGCAGTGACCCGACCTCTTCGCATTTCACTATAAAAGTGTCATCAGGAAGTTAATTCACCGCCATTTTCCTGGAGACCTTGATGCTATTGGTGGACATGTCATAGTTCCCATAACACGTTTTTTTAACTTACTGCTTGCATACATTCCTGTATTGTAACTATTAGACATTATTAAAATAACGTTATCCACACATTACAGACTTAATGGTGGTAAATTTGATAACTTTACAAATATTAGCTTTATTACTGCTAGCCGAGCTGGCCCCGCTCTTGCAATTCCAAAAAATATATACTCACAAATTACAAGCCAATTGTTTAAAACACATTAAAATGCATACAATCTATGAAGATCATAAAATACCCCAAATGCCTAATCTGTTTATATTGCTTCCATATCTAAAAGCAATCATTATACTTTCTCTTTTACATTAAATGGTGCCATCTGGTACCTTTTTTGCATATCTCATCTGAGGGAACCCCCACTCACTCTAATAGTATTGCTAAAACACATTGGGCTCTTGCTCCACACTATTTAAATGGGTGCTTCCTCAGGTGCAAAGCAGTTTGCATAGTTAATTTAGCTGAATATGCAGAATTTAACTTTTAAATTTTACTCACTGCATACCTAGGATCTAGCCTCTATGCCAACATGCAACCAAGCAAATGAAATGGCTTGTAAATAAATTGTATTTTATTGAAAAGTATTTCTTTGATGGTGTTATCCTTCAATAAAATAGGCCAGTTCTTTCTAATTCTTTTTTCAACACTTCTGTACTGCAGATTGAACCCTGTGATAAAAGTGATTTTTTTTTTTTTTTTTTCATTGTTTCTCATTTTAGGTTTTACAGATCTTCTCTATTCATTGTATTCACTTCATCTCTGACCTTCACCAGTTGTCTTTCTTTGTAACCTTTCTCTTTTAATCTTCATATTCGTTTATCAGTTTGGGCTAGGTAATCTTTCTTTTTAGTACAAATTCTTTTAATGAGAACAAACTGGCCTTTGGGTATGGCCCTCACCCAACTCGGGTGGTGGCAACTACTTGTAGATATATTCACATTTGTGTCCACAGTTTTGAAATAAGTTCCTAGTGCTGATCAGTGTTTCCAACCATTATAGGTTAAAACATAATAGAGATATCACATCAATCTGTTATTTTTTGGAATAGATAGAATACACACACATGGAGGGGTTGCGAAATGCGCAAACAGATTTCACAAAATGAGACCCAATGGGTCGATCGATTAAATACTTTGAGACCATCAGTTTTAAACTTGGATATAGACCTCAATTGTTTCATAAAGGACTTCTAGGCCAACATGCTTCCATTCACGCGGTTTCATGTTGGCATGGAGGCTAGATCCCAGGTATGCAGTGAGTAAAATGTAAAAGTCCTTTTTTAGTGACACTGCATATTCAGCTGCATTAAATATGCAAACTGCTTTGTAGCTGAGGAAGCACCCATTTAAATAGTGTAGCGCAAGAGCCTAAGTGCAGTACCAAGTCTATTAGAGTGAGTGGGGGTTACCTCAGATGAGATATGCAAAAAGGCACTGGATGGCAACATTTCATGTAAAAGAGAAAATGTAATGGTTGTTTTTAGATGTGGAAGAAAATATACAGATTAGGCATTTGGGGTATTTGATGGTCTTTATAGGTTTCATGCAATTTATCGCTCAGAGCGCTCCTCTATTGACAGATAACCAGCCTGTCCTATAGCATCTGCATGAAGTAGGCAGCGATGAATGGATAGGTTAATAGAAGAGATGACATACGTTTTTGGGCGGAAGCCATGTATATATACTCCTAATGTGGTAAGGGCGGAAGTACTTGCAGTTCCTGGTTCCGGTGATTACGGAGCGGGATCATCTGTGCCTGCGCCCAGCGGGGTATATGATAGGGCGACCGCGCCGCATACTCACGCCCTCAGTTGAAGTCCGTGATGACGAAACGTGTCATGGCGTGAGTACGCGGTCGCCATAGTAATGCAGACGCATCGCTATGAGTTCCGGCCAACTAAGGTACCGAGCGGTCGGATTGCAGCGGTTGATTATCAGTATGCTTCATGCATTTGCAATGCCTTCATTACATCTGCCTTTGTGAGTAGCATTTAGATGCGAGCGGGGAACGTTGTTTTATCTATGTTTACATTAAAGTGTATGGAGTTACGCTATGTGTCCCCGCTTCATTTGTATATTTCCATGACACGGATGGGGTGAGTGGATTACATGGAGGCTTGACACGCTTTGGAGTCACATTGCAGCTGAATTGGTGTCCACGGATTGTGACCCTTTTGGGATATACAGGCTTATCTTTATCAGCAGCCTGGTGAGTGTCCATTTTGACGGGGTGTACGTCTTGATGGTGGAGGCTTATGGGGTGTTCTAGGAATCCTTCACATTCTTACTCATTTAAGTCTGACATCTGCACTTAAGCTGGACTGTGATAATTGCCTTTTATCTGGGACTTTTCATGCATGCATGTGACTATTTGCATATTAACATATGTTCTGTATATATATGAATATTGATGTGATGTTCATGTTATAGCGCTGCTAGTGTTTTAGATTTATTATTTACTTTTGAGTGAATCTATTGCACCTTTTATTGATGAAATTTATTGTGTTTTAAACAATTGGCTTGTAATTTGTCAAGTTTGCACAAAAGCTGATCGAGCTGGTGCTGGTCTGGGCACTCTGTATTTTAAGGGTAATTGACTGGGGATGGTTTTAATTAAGTATTTTAATAAATGGTATTGCACGATTCTTCTGTGATTTCTTTTTTTGGTGATTGATGTTAACCAATTGATGGGAGAATATGCAATTGGAGGAGTATGCGGTTGTTGCATGAGAAAGATTGGTCCCTGTGACCATAGGGCTCTGGTGAGTGCATTTTCATCATCAGAAGTGGTGAAAGCAGTGGTTGTTTATTTCTCAGGATTATTTACACACGAGCACGGTGGATGGGAAAAAGTGTTTGTTTGGAGAAACAAACAAGGACTTTATTGAAGAACTTTGCAATTTGTGTCTAGTTTCACTTTTTGCATATTTAAAAAAATATTTTTTTTTTACAATTGTTTTGCTATTTTTTACTGTGTAATTTAACTAGTATTATTCACGAATTGCAGTTTTTGTATGTATTGCAATATCAAATGCAATTTTTGTCACAGGTTTTATTTATATTCTAATAAGGAATGTATCTAAGTGCATAGAAGTTTGACACAACAGAGCACATACGGATTTCACTTCACATTTTTAATACTTGAAGGTAATAGCGCATTACATTATCATTGTTTTTTTATTTTAAATGTATTTCACACTTAAAGGGGCAGCTGTTATACCAACACATGCATTTTTTTATGGTTGGTGCCCTTTATATGTTGAGATTTTTTTTTTTTTTTTAAATAGAAATGATAAATCTCTAAACTAGTTGGATTTAATAGGTAAAAGCGTGTACATTCTGGGGAAAGTTGTATGAAGCTTGAGTGAAATCATTTCTAAATAAACCCTAAAAGTAATAGTCCATCTAAGCCTATATGTTACTTCGATGTTGAAAAGCACATACAATTTTTCACGTTTATTTTCCATTTAAATCATCATAAAATTGTTATGATTTTCATTTAATGTCTTTATATTAAATATGATGTGCATCATCAAATTTTGCAGAGACAAAGCAGTAGAGTAAAAGTTATTGATGCTGTTCGGCAAAGCAAACTGAAAAGAAAGGAAATTAAACACGGCCCTTAATTAACAATGTTATTTTTGTATATTATATAACTTCTCATCATTTTTCAAAACAAACAATTGAACCTGTTGCCTGAAGTCTTCTTTCTTTATTTCATACATTAAAATTGAAAAACACATCTTAAATGCTTTATTTTATACACTTTAACAAATAAAAAAATGCATGAAGTAGGTTTCAGGCAGCAGGATTTATTTAAACTGAAATGCATCCAGCTTTATTTTTTTTAAGCAGTTGCAAGGTGAAAAAAATAACAAAAAAGAAAATAAATCCTAGGCATTCAGGCACTAACAGACAAAGCATAGACACAAACCTCTCTATCTATCGCCCATTTAACCCCAGCAAACTCATAACATAAGCATTCAGCAACCATACTACTCACACGCTCTTTGATTACAGCTCTCATAGGATAACTCACTCTGTGCACTAGGTCAGAGCCCATATTGTCTGCAGGTCTGGCTTTTTACCTCCATCTGTGACTGAGGGCCGGTGGGAGCAAATACTAAGACCAGGGCACCTAGTAACAAAACCTGGCCTGGATTTCCTGATTTCTCCTGTCAACCCATGCAGAGCTTATTACTAATGTTCATATGAAAGAATATCTGGGTAGCAATGACCATAACATGATTTCATCTAATGTTAGTTGTAAACAACGGGCAGATAATGGAAAGATAAAAACACTTAACTTTAAGAGAGCACATTTTTCAAGGATGAGAGCTACTCTCCAAGTCTTAGACTGGGAGGGAATATTGACATTGATGAACACAGTACAGAAGTGGGAATTCTTCAAAAAGACTGTCTATGAACACACTGCAAAATATATTCCCAATAAATTTAAAAGGCTAAATAGAACTCTGTACACTGCCCTACATACTTCTGACTGCTGTACAGTGCTCTACATACTACTGACCTCTGTACACTGCCCTACATACTACTGACTTCTGCACAGTGCTCTACATACTAATGACCCCTGTACACTGCCCCACATACTATTGACCCCTGGACACTGCCCTACATACTACTGACCTATGTGCACTGCCCTACATACTACTGACCTCTGTACAGTGCCCTACATACTACTGACATCTGCACAGTGCTCTACATACTAATGAACCCTGTACACTGCCCCACATACTATTGACCCCTGCACACTCCCCTACATACTACTGACCTCTGTACACTGCCCCACATACTACCTACCTATTCACACTGCTCTACTGTACATACTACTGATCCTTGTACATTTCCCTACATACTATTGACCCCTGTACACTGCCCTACATTCTATTGACCCTTGTACACTGCCCTACATACTACTGACCTCTGTACACTGCCCTACATACTACTGACTAATGTACAATTTTATTATGGTAGATCTGATGAAACCTGAGTCCAAATGTTGTGAGGACTGCATCTAGGTAGCCCCAATGAATCTTGTCAAACCCCTTCTCAGTGTCCAAAGATAGGAACAAAGATAGATTTTCTGGGTGTTCTTTTCACTGAATCAAATTTGTGAAGCTCCTACTCCCATCTGAGGCCTAGAATTCCCCACAACAAAACCAACCTGGTCTTGGTGAACTAGCCTGGGAATGATAGGGACTAGTCTAGTCATCATTAGCCTTGCATATATTTTGAGGTCTATATTTAGCAGGGAGATAGGCCAGTAATTTGTGGTGTCTGATGGAGACTTATCTGGTTTGGGAATAATAACGGATAATTTAGCTCTGCAAGTGGCCCTTTGGGGAAGTGTACCTTGGAGTCCACTTGATTAGAAATTTGACAAAGGTGAGGTTAAAGTGTTGGCAATATTGAGAGAGTTAGAAATGCTGTCCTTGCATTTATGTTTAAGAATAGGATTTTTCCCATTTCTGATTATATTTATTTGCTAACAGAGCTCCTGCCCTATTGGCTATAGTATAACATTTTTGTTTGATGTTATATATAATATATAAAAGATGAGACATGTGTTATGTTTGTGCCAAAGGGCCTGCAATGCTTTTGCATATTGCTTTTCATAAGTGAGTCTATTTTGCCATTCTAAATTATGAATCTGATCAGTGAGCTCTGTAACTTCCCTTTTGTGCTCTTTTTACCCATAGGCATCAATCTTGATTAGGAGTCCTCCTATAACAGCTGTATAGACATTCTAGACTAATAAATCATCCTGAAGAGGAGTTTAGCTGAAAAAAGGAGGCACATTCAAATTGGATCTGTCCCTTATAGGGAAGGTTGGTAAGAAGGGTTGAATTTAGCCTCCAGTTAGTAGAATTATAATACCTGATCTATGTTAAGGAGGAAGAGGAACTTCTATTTACTGAGCTAGCAGCCAGTTACATCACTGACGCATGAACTCTGAAGGAACAGCCACCCGTGCCAGTTCTTCAGAGCAGTGTGCTGTGACTGGCGGCTCCGGCCAGTCACAGAGACGGAGCCGGGACCCCGGACCCTGGAAAGAAGACCCAGTAGAGATGAACGCTGCCTCCAGCAATGGCTTTGCATCGCTGGAAGGCTTCGTTTTCAGATAGTTTAACATAATGTGCTAGTATGTGATGCTAGTAACAGATAACAGATACAATCTGTAATACATAATCTGAGTCTGAGCAAAGAAAGTACAGGTTTACTAGTAAGTAGGGTTGAGGGAACATGGACTGTATTGTTCGGGATCGTACCTGACTTTTGGGTGTTCGGTACCCAGACACGGACCCGAACATTTTACTGTATGTTCAGGATACAGTCCGTTGTTTGGTAATTTATTTCATGTTTTGGCGCGGTTTTAATGGCACGGTTTCAACAGCTGCAGGGCAGCCAATCAACAAGCGTTTAACTAGTGTGCCCTCAGAAGCAATCACAGCCATGCCTACTAATGGCATGGCTGTTATTGGCCAGTGCAGCATGTGACCCAGCCTCTATATAAGCTGGAGTCACGTAGCGCCACACGTCACTCTGCTCTAACTACTGTAGGGAGAGGTTCCTGATGCTGCGGAGGGAGAGATAGGAGATTATTGTAGGGGCAGGCTGGAGATTGTTTTTAGGGAAAGAATAGGAAGAATCTTCTTTAATCGGACAGCGATCTACATCAATTTTATTGTGTGGGGGTGCAGTGCACGATCTTTTTGCCCTGACCTGAGCCCAGTGAGGAGGAGGGAGTAAAAAAAAAACTTTTATCAGTCTGTTAGGTTGCGGTATGCAGTGGCCATGTAATGCAAGCTCAGTGCATATGTGTCTGCTTAATCTGGATTGAAAAAAAAAAAAACATATTTTACTGTGACATACACCGTTTAGACACTGCTGTTCTAATCTGCCATTCAAAAAGCATCAATTTAAGGGGAAAATAATTATTTTTCAGTTTGTAGGGAAAAATCATTATTTTTCAGTTTTTCATTCAAACGGGTTTTTATTCAATAGCGGAATAGAACAAAAAAAAAAAAAATTCCGTCATATTTTACTGTGACATACAGCGTTTAGACACTGCTGTTCTAATCTGCTATTCAAAAATCCCCAATTTAAAGGGAACATTTTTTTTTTTCATTTTTTCCTTTATATGTTACTGTGAGATAAAGCCTTTAGACACTGCTGTGTTCTAATCTGCTCTTCAAAAATCACCAATTAAAGGGAAAAATAAACATTTTTCATTCATACATTACTGTGAGATACCCCCTTTGGATACTGTTGTTCTATTCCGCTTTTCAATAAAAACCCATTTAGGGAACAAAAATTAAATTGCAGCCTAGTCTGCATATGTTACTGTGAGGTACACCCGTTGTATACTGTTGTTCTATTCCGCTTTTCAATAAAAACCCATTTTGGGAAAAAACAAATAAATTGCGGCCTAGTCTGCATATGTTACTGTGAGATACACCTACGTCACTTTGCCTGTGAGGGGCTGACTGCCGCCGTATTTAGTCGTGCGGCAGTCGGCAAGTGGTTAAATTTGTTTGGCACATCTCCTTTCCTCCACCGAGAATTGCAGGGCGCTTCAGTTTGCCTCCTGTTGCTAACTCCTCCTACTCCGCTTCCTTATCCTCATCCTCTACCGCCTCCACATCTGGAGCAGTGATTATTTCCAAGGCTTTCAGGGCAGTCATTCACAAGTGGCTCTGAGGGTGGGTTCCTGCACCCACAAACGCCAGGTACACAATTGTCCAGCAAGGGCACAGTTTTAGAGGATGAGGAGGAACCATGTTCACAGCAGGGTGGCACCCAGATAACAGATAACAACAGATACTACACTTGATCTTAGCCAAAAGGTCGAGAAGCAATGCTGGTGGCATTCCCACCTGACAGCAGGGGCACAGTGGAAGCACAAGGCGAAGGTAGAGGAGGTCACCAATGCAGCCAGGGCACCGCCAGAACTTCAGAAGGCAGGGTTAGCATGTAGGAAATGTGGAAAAGCTTTGTCGCACGCCACAACAACCAGGACCACCAGCTGTTTTTTTTTTTTTTTTAAGCCCATGGGGTGTGTGAACACACTCAGAATATCACTCGGTGAGTGCATAAAAAAAGTGCACACCAAAAAAGTGAAACACAAAAAGTGCACAGGGTGTACACATGGTCCCTGACCCTGATCCCCCAGGGCGCAAGGCTCCTGACAGAAACTGGGGTACTTACACTGGCTAACCTGGCCGAAACCAGGCAGCCCTGTTCTTTAGGAGGTCTGCTGAAACAGACCACCCCAAGTACTAGGTGGGGCTCTCCCGAAGAGAGAACCCATAAGAGAGGGCGAGCCAAGCCAGAAGGCCATATCCACCCCCTCCCAAGACTTTCAGGGACAGGCCCAAGAACCTACACCCTACTAATCACGCTGTGCAAAATAAAGTGTACCGCCACAATAAAAAACACAAAATGTGAGACACACAACACATAAAAGTGGGGAAAGGGATAGTGAAGAAGAAGTGCAAGGTTAGTGACACGTTGCAATACTATGGCAGGCCCTTTGGCCAGAAATAAAAAATTCCTCTGGTCAGGACTCCTGACCAAAAGGCCCGGCCCTAGAGGCAGGTGTGAAAAACGTGTGTAGGAAGTGCAGTGTCCTTGGTGCCATACTCATAGTGTTGCCATGCACCATGAATTATGGCACCCCTGGACTGCCACTCCAGGGGCACATACACCACAGGCTTTTCAGAATCCCGGTCCCTGGCAAGACCAGTGCAGCCCCGTCCCTACCAGAAGGCCTCAGAACTTAGACAGCTTTGGGAGAGTCCGGCCCACAACCAGGGACACATACCTTTTCCAAGGCCAGACTCAACCCAGAAGGGGGGAAAAAAAACCCTGCCTCCATCACCGTTCCTTGTCATATACCATATACCATATACAGTTCCTTACCGTTCCTTACGTACTATACACGTACTGAATGACTCAGTACAGACAGACTCAACTTCTGAGTCTCCAAATTGAGCACATGGCCTGAGCTTGCCCTTTACGCCTTGGAGGTGCTGGCCTGCCCTGCAGCCAGTGTATTACCTGAACGTGTATTTAGCATGGCTGGGGGCGTTATCACAGACAAGCGCAGCCGCCTGTCCAGAGCCAATGTGGACAAGCTCACGTTCATTAAAATAAACCAGGCATGGATCCCACAGGACTTGTCCATACCTTGTGCAGAATAGACATGTATACCGGCCTTACCCAGCCATTGTTGTATTTTTGATCTTTCTCTCTCTTTTGGGGTGTACCTTAATTTAAAAAGAAATTTAAAATTAAAAACCAAAACCAGTGTTGGCTACCTCGTCCTCCTCCACCGCCGCTTCAACCTACACCGCCACATCCACCGCCACCTCAACCTCCTACTCCATATGGGCCTTGTCCTCCTAGATCAAGATGATTATTTTTTATTTTTATGTTTTTTTGTTATTTTAGGTTATTTCCCTATCCACATTTGTTTGCAGAGCACTTGCCATGCTTTTAAGAAGATTTTGCTGCCATTTGAAGCCCTCTAGCCCTTTCCATGTTTTTTTTAGAGCCATTTTAGTGTTCAAAAGTTTGGGTCACCATTGACTTCAATGGGGTTCGGGAACGGGGTAAAGTTTGGGTTAAGTTCGGGTCACGAACCCAGACTTTTTTTCAAGTTTGGCCGAACTCGCCGAACCTGGACATCCAGATGTTCGCTCAACTCTACTAGTAAGAGATTGCTATAAGTGGAAGGCTATAGTGTTTCTAATGGTAATTATCACCCATTTCCTTTTCTTCTCCGAATTCCCAAAAAAGCATTGTAAGAATTTTGTGCTTTTACATAAAGGAATTTGTCTTTACTGAATTGGTCTTTTGTATGCACAAGATATAACAATAGGCACATTCCAAAGCATTGATTACTTACCTGGGCTGTTCAGCTCTTTAGCCTTCAGGAAGGTAATGATAATTATAATAGGGCTTATGCCAAGAGTTACGTTTACAGAACATGAAAGAAGGACTGAGGCATGGCCATTTGAGACCTATAGGAAATACAGGATCCATAACATAAGTAAATATTTTAGTTTGGACAGATGATATGAGGATATAAGAAATATACAGCAAGAAGAGCAACCATTACCTAAGGGGTGATATAATCATTGTTAATGGATTAAATCTATTGGCTAACAGGTACAATACTTGTGAAGTAGGCACAATTTTGAATTATCAGGCTGTAGCCCAGTTATTGGAAATGCAGCAATTTTGGGCTGAGAGTTAGCAACAAGGATGGATATGTACCAGATTTGAAGTCACTTCAATCCATTATTCAAGTTCAATACTTTCAGCTTTTAGACATGATCCTGGAAGGTGTAGGCAGTAAGATGGGGTATTTTGGTGGTGAAATATCTCTCCCCAAGATCACTATTTAGTCAATGAAGAGGTAAGGAAGAAGGAGCCTTGGATTATGCCGCCATGTTTCATGCCAACTGGACACACCCCTGCCCCGCGTTGTGCAATTTTAAATCCATGTCAGCAGTCTGAGTAATCTTTTTCAAATAAAAAATTATAGGAATGATATTGACGAATGCATCGGTCAAGCACTGTTCAGTTTTCTGTGATGTAAACTTGAATTGGGTTAGCTTATAAGTCAGAGACTTTTTTAGACCTCTATTACTATCACGTAGTTTCAATATATGTTCAGAGGGAATTTCTAAATGCATATAAATACATGTAATCATTTTTCAGTGGTGCCATTCACACTTTGTGATTATCTGACTTTAAGTGAGGCCAGTTTAGCTTTGTTTAAAGATTATAGAATTCTGTGCATTCAGGATCCGGTTAGACATGGTAAAAGTGAATAAACATGTAGATAACCTCTAAATGCACCTAAACACGGCTAAACCTGCTTTAAAGTAGGAACATTTAAACACAGGAAAACATGATCTGGAAGTCCAAAAAGTTGTTTATACTTCTTAGATGACCTCCTGCATTTAGAAAAGATAAATGTAGGAATTCCATTGAAAATGGTGTCTTTAGAAGTGCTTAGATGGAGCTGCTGTAAACATTTTAGTTCTGCCTTCTGCTAGACTTTTACAGCTCATTAATAATTCTCTGGCCTCTTGCTGCGCATTACCACATGTTGCATTGGGGCAACCTGTTCATTATAATTGAGATACCAATACATGGCAATGACCCAAAAATTGGACATAACCCATTTTTTTATAGTGCATTGTGGCAGGCTGCAATGTGGGTACATTACTCTCTGCTATTACAGTGCGATACGGTGCTATTCATAAGCTAAATAATTACATAAAATACAATTTTTAAAGAAGATAACCTGAACAAATAAATGTGATCATAATCTAATTAACTAGCAGGATATTGCTGGGTTTGCATCTATCACTAAAGAGTAAATTAATCAAGGGCAAGTGATGAAAGTGTATAGTTGCATTTAATGCTAGAGTTGCAAAACAATCCGATACAGTATAACTACATAATAAAGACTTCACAGCATTTTTTCCTTGCAGATCTTAAAATGCCTACCTTTTCATTCATTAGCTTATGAGAACAAAGAGCAAAGATGAAGTCTTAATTCAGAATTTTGCATAAACATAGGAATGCTGACATTGTATTAATGTAATCCTTTTTTAGCTTTGTTAGTCGGCATGTAAAATTAATTAAGCAGTAAAGGATACAGAAGTATTAGATTTCTCTGTGAACTCTTTTGTTGTAAAACCCATGATAATGGGAATGTTTCTTCAAGCCAAAATGTATATTGCTTACATACAAGATACATTCTACAATTAACAGCAATTTTTTTCAGCTTTAAATTTGTAAAATAGAAAATATCACCATACTGATGCACATATTATTATTATTTTTTTCCATTAAGTTTTATTGGAAAAATATGAGAACAAGCATAATAGAGTATAGTACAGAAACACATAGTACAAAAGAATTGGTGAAAGACAAGTTTTGCTCACACTGGGGGAGATTTAATAAAACTGATGCACTCAGAATCGCGTTCAGCCTTGCATGGTAGCCAATCCACTTCTAACTTCAGCTTGTTCAATTAAGCTTTGACAATAAAACCTGGAAGCTGATTGGTTTCTATGCAGAGCTGCTCCAGATTTTGCACTCTTAAGTTTTAGTAAATTTCCTCCTATGTAACTATGAGTCCTTTAACATCAGGACTTAACATAACATAGTATTGTGTCATCTATAAAGAACCATATTGGAAATAATGTAAGAAAGACGTTTCCAGGGATATTGAAGATTGGGAGAGGTGTTTAAGAATTAGGAATATTGGGGGGGGATATGTTTCGGGGCATCAGTTAAAGAGATTGTTTCAAGTAATTTTCTAATTAGGTATAAAAACATAACGTTCAGTTAAGTAGCTAGACTTAAGTTTATCTGAGGCTATGTTTTGCAGGAATGAATAGAATCATTGATTGAAGCAGATTAAAGCGGAGTTCCACCCTGGGAATACATTTTTTAATAAAAATACCCCCGGGACAGTCAGGGCTAGTACATTCCACAATGGCTAGCCTCTGATCTGTCCCGGGTTGCATTTACCTTTTAGGAGAAATACTGCCATCTCAGGTGTGGGCAGCTTGAAGCCAGCGCAATCCTCTTCTGCGTCCTCTTCTGTCTTCTTCGGTCCCACGATGCACTGCACTGGCCCCGCCGTCACTTCCGGTGCGCGTGCGTCATCCCTCCACAGCTTCTGGGCATGCTCAGAAGCTGTTTAGAAGGGAATGACGCGCGCGCACCGGAACTGGCGTCGGGGCCGGTGCAGACGCATTGATTCCTGGGAGCGATGACGTTCAGCTCCCAGGAATCATTGCAAAGCCAGGAAGTGACGAATCGCCATGGCCGCCAAGGGGAGGAAGAAGGAAGTAAGGTAAGTATATTTTCTTCTATACAAGGTAAGTAAAAAAAAAAAAATTGTGATTATCCATTTGTTTTTCAGGTGACCCGGAGCGAGAAGATGGAGGTAAGTATAAATTTAGGGTGGAACTCCACTTTAAGTGCTGTGAAATGTGTGATTGTGTTTGGCTAGGTTGGGGAGCCCTGGGTAGAGGTCATTGTACATGAGAAGCTTACATAAAAGTAAGAGGATGAGTTTCTGTATACATTTCTGTATGAATAATGAAGGGGTGGGGGGGGGGGGTGTTGTAAGAGGAGTAAGGGGAGGAAGGGGGTGGGGGGAAGCTTTGGTAGGGGATTGGGTGGTGAGGTGAGAATTAAGTGGGAGGTAAGAGTGTTGGGGACAGAGGGGGTGGGTGTCCATCTCACGCTCCCTCTGTTGGGGTATGAAAAGGTATTCTTAGGAATTTGGAGTTGGAATGAGTCTTGGATAGTACATTTTGTTATTGGAGGTAGTTAGTGGAAGTTGTTAGTACTATGTTAGACCATGGGGTGAGTTAGGTTGGGGTATTAAGGTTGTAGCAATCATATAGAGTATTGGAAGTGGTAAGGTCTTGATATTCTGTTGTTGTCTGAAAGTGGGTCCAGTAAGCCCATTTGGATGAAAATTTTGTAGGTGTGTCACATGCAGTGCTTGTAAGGCGTTCCATTTCTGCTATCCTGGCAATTCTAGTAAACCACTCTTTGATTGAGGGGGTATGTGGAGTGCCCCAGTGAACTGGTATGCACTACTTTGCAGCATTTACCATATGAATGGCAAGGGATTTGAAATAATTGCAGTTTGGAATGGAGGAGTGGTGTAAGAGGAATTGTGCTTGGGAGAAATCAAGAGTATAAGTGGTTACCTTTGCAATGATGTGGTGCACCTCTGGCCAAAAAGTTTGAATGTTAGGGCAGGTCCACCATATATGCAGGAGAGTTACACTTTCAAGTTGACATCTCCAGCATGTGTCTGGAAGATTTGGACAAAATTTATGAATGAGGGAAGGGGTGCGGTACCATCGGGCTTGGATTTTGTAACCATTTTGTTGTGTGGACACATTTACAGATCCCTTGTGGATATTCAGATAGATTTGCTCTCAATCTTCTTGTGGTAAGGAGAGGGAAAGGTCTTTTTCCCAGGTTGTACATGCCTGACTTGAGTTGAGTGGGATGTCTGTAAATAAGAGAGTGCGTTGTGGAGATTAAGTGTCACCGGGGTTTTGTTATGTGCATGAAATTTCAAAGGGCAAGAGAGGGCTCTGAAAACTTTACATTTCCTATTTAAGGAGTGAATATAGTGTGTGATTTGGTTGTAGGTCAAAGTGGAAGAAGAAGAACCATGTCCACCTGGTGGTAGGTTTTCGCGTGGTAAGAATTTACCACGAGTGAAGAAGTGATGTACCAATACAATGTTGTGTGGCTAGGTGTCTTTCAAGTAGTTGTTATGCATTCCAGGGGGAACTCTTGGTTAAAATGGAGAGACGTGAAAGGGCCAGGTATTGAAGATATGGAAGTTGTTTTGCAAGTTTCCTGAAAGCATCGAATGGTTGGGCCGATTAAAGGGTGGTTGCGGACCTCAGTTGGTATATGTTTCGGGAGCATCCAAAGTAGTGAGAGTAAGGGGGAGACGGTAAAAGAAGCCTAGAGGTTGATCCAATCTTTAGATCTGTCATGGATATTCCAATCCAGGATTCTAGTAAGTTGACAGGCACAGAGATAATTTCTAAGTTCAGGCAGGCCTATCCCTCCCTTTTGCTTTGGTAGTGAAAGGTGGGAGTAGCTGATCCTTGGCCTTTTGTTTCCCCAAAGGAAATTAGTACATAATCTTTTGTATTTTCAAAAGAAAGTTGAGGGAATATGGATTGGGGCTGCTTGTAGGATGTAGAGGAGATGAGGCAAATCATTTTTTTTTTAGGATAGCTGCTCTACCAAACCAAGAGAAGGTGGGTTTATTCCACCTTTTGAGATCATTGGTGAGATTTTGTAAGATGGGTATATAGTTCTTGGAGTATACGTTTTTAAGCGGATGGGGAAGTTGGATGCCTAAGTAGGTTACATAGTTACATAGTTAGTGAGGTTGAAAAAAGACATCAGTCCATCCAGTTCAACCTATGATGTGTGTGTGTGTTTGCTTTTAACCGTACATTGTATACCCCTGTATGTTGTGCTCTTTAAGGTGTCCATCTAATAGTTTTTTGAAACTATCAATGCTCCCTGCTGATACGACTGCTTGTGGAAGAGAATTCCACATCCTTACCGCTCTTACAGTGAAGAACCCCTTACGCACTTTAAGGTTAAACCGCCTTTCCTCTAGTTTTAGTGAGTGGCCACGTGTCTTATTGTATCTCCTTTCACTGAATAGTTTGTTCCTTATGCTCGGGTCACCAGTACAGTATTTGTACATTGATATCATATCCCCCCTCAATCGTCTCTTCTCCAGAGAGAATAGGTTCAGTGCTTGTAGTCTTTCCTCATAGCTGATGTCCTCCATTCCCCTAATTATTTTTGTTGCCCTTCTCTGGACTTTCTCCAGTTCCAGCACATCCTTCCTGAGGACCGGTGCTCAGAACTGGACAGCATACTCCAGATGTGGCCGGACCAGAGTCTTGTAGAGAGGGAGAATAATCTCTTTATTTCTGGAGTGAATCCCCTTTTTTATACATCCCAGTATTCTGTTGGCTTTGCTTGCGGCGGCTTGGCATTGCATGCCACTGCCAAGCTTGTTGTCTACCAGTACCCCCAAGTCCTTTTCCATCCTAGACTCACCCAGAGGTTCCCCCCCTAGTGAGTAGCTTGCTTTCTGGTTTCTGGCCCCCAAGTGCATTACTTTACATTTTTCAACATTAAACCTCATCTGCCCTCTATTGTGTCTTCCTTCCATTGGAAAGGAAAATTTACATTGGGTGGCTATTTGGTTAGGAAGGGAAACATTCAGGGCGTAGGATTTGGAAAAATGTATCTTGAGGTTAGAGATTAGTCTAAATTGGCAGAATTCTGCTAGAAGGTTTGGCAGTGAGGTATGCAGTTCAGTGAGAAAGAGGAGGATATCATCTGCAAAGGTGGCTAGCTTGTATTTTTTGTTGGGGTGTGTATGCCTTTGTATGCCTCTGGATTGTTTCTAAGACTTTGAAGGAGGGGTTCTAGAGTGAGTATAAATAGTATATGGGAGAGGGGACAGTCCTGCCTCATACCGTTATGGATGGAGAAGGCATTCGATAGGAGGCTGTTGACTCGGACCTTAGCCATTAAGTTGGCGTAGAGAGCCATTATAAAGCTTAATAGACGATTACCCAATCCCATGGATCTAAGTACAGCTTCCATGTAGTCCCAGACCACCCTGTCAAATGCCTTCTCCACATCCAGGGATAAAAAAAAGCCTGCTTAGTTGGAATGAAGTCAGGAGGTGAGGTAAATTAATCGCTTTATATGTGTTATCCTTGCTTCCCTGCTAGGGGCAAAGCCTACTTGGTCACTGGTGATGATGGAAGGGAAAAGAGGAAGTATCCACTTAGCTAGGATTTTCACGAAAAATTTGATGTCTACGTTTAATAGGGAAATTGTTCTGTAATTTGCTGTTTGGGTGGGGGCTTTTCCTTCTTTGGGGATGATGGAGATGTGTGCCTCTAATAAACCAGGAGTGAGTGGGTTCACATTAGAAATAGAATTATTTGAGGAATGGGTTGGAAAGGATACCTGAAAAGGTTTTGTAATAGACTGCGGATAAACCATCAGGTCCGGGGCTTTTCCCTCATTTCAGATGTTTGAGGACGATGTCCCATTTTTTTTTTTTAAATTAAATATATTTATATATTATATACTTCTCACCAAAGTCTTCATGGTCTCAACAGTTGCTGGTTGCCATGCAGTCCCTGACTATTTTAATGAAGTTCTTCTTTAAGGTAGTCTCAGACTAAGCAATGCAGCATATTTTATGGGTACAAGGAAGCCTGGGTTTTGTTTAACCTCATCCCTTAAGCCCCTCCCACTGCTAAGCCATCGGCCACACCCATCTTTTCACTCTTTCAGTGTCCCTCATTCCGAAGTTCAAATGTTGGGAGGTATGACATTGAAGTGTGTGTCATGTGTTGGTGTATACATTGCAGTGTGTGTGTCATGTGTTGGTGTATACATTGCAGTGTGTGCCATGTGTTGGTGTATTCATTGCAGTGTGTGTGTCACGTGTTGGTGTATACACTACAGTGTGTGTGTGTGTACCTTGTGTTAGTGTATACTGTACATTGCCGTGTGTGTGTCATGTGTTGGTGTATACATTGCAGTGTGTGTGTGTCATGTGTTGGCGTTTTCCCTGCAATGTTTGTGTGTGTAATGTGTTGGTGTATACATTGCAGTGTGTGTGTCATGTGTTGGTGCATACACTGCAGTGTGTCTTATATGTTACATAGTTACAGGTTGAATAAAGACAATAGTCCATTCAGTTCAACCTGTGTAGGCGAGCATGGCTGTAATCATCTCTCATACCCCTTAATGTTATGATCCTTGAGATGAACGTCCACCAGTCTTTTGAAAGTAGCCATACTTCCTAAAATAAAAAAAGGTGCGTATAGGAGCCTCAGCCCATATAAACACTAGCAGCGCTAAAACAACCTCTAACAAGGTTGAAGGTAAATGGCAAACAAAGTAGGAAATTGTTATAAAGCCTTAAAGTTCATAAGTCCATAATATTCTCAGGGTGAAGTCACACGAAAGAATGGGTGCATAGAAAATTCGTTGTGTGGTGGAACACAAGACTTCTTTATCGATCACTCAGCAACCATCATATCCTTCACCTCACCGCTGTGCTCCCCCCCCTTGAGAGTGGACACGTACCCTTAACGCTAGGGTTTAGCGCTTTATTCAATCAAAAATCCTCCACTTCCGGATGGTGATCCCCTCAGGATTCCACTCCAACTAGTAGGGATATAGTCAGCGCCTCCTCCTCTCCTCTCACATAAAAAGGGGGGACAGATACCTCCTCCTCTCGTAGCCTTGGTCTCCAGGATCACACTGTGAACACACCAGCACGTCTCTCCCTGCTGTAAACACACGGCGCACTCTGATGACGAAACACGGCTGCTCCTACATTGCAGTGTGTGCCATGTGTTGGTGTATTCATTGCAGTGTGTGTGTCACGTGTTGGTGTATACACTACAGTGTGTGTGTGTGTACCTTGTGTTAGTGTATACTGTACATTGCCGTGTGTGTGTCATGTGTTGGTGTATACATTGCAGTGTGTGTGTGTCATGTGTTGGCGTTTTCCCTGCAATGTTTGTGTGTGTAATGTGTTGGTGTATACATTGCAGTGTGTGTGTCATGTGTTGGTGCATACACTGCAGTGTGTCTTATATGTTACATAGTTACAGGTTGAATAAAGACAATAGTCCATTCAGTTCAACCTGTGTAGGCGAGCATGGCTGTAATCATCTCTCATACCCCTTAATGTTATGATCCTTGAGATGAACGTCCACCAGTCTTTTGAAAGTAGCCATACTTCCTGCAGAAACTACCTCTTGTGGTAGAGAATTCCACAATCGTGTAGCCCCTAACAGTAAAGAACCCCCTGCTTTGCCTGAGGTTAAAACGCTTCTCCTCTAATCGCATTGTATGTCCTCGAGTCCTCATGCAATCCTTTTGACTGAATAGCTTTTTTTCTATGCTGAGATCACCATTGAGGTATTTATAAATTGCTATCATGTCCCCTCTCAGGTGTCTCTTCTCCAGGAAGAATACATTTAGCGATTGTAGATGCTCTTCATAATTAAGGTCCTCCAATATCCTAATTAGTTTAGTTGCCCTTCCCTGACTCTCTCCAGCTCCAACACATCCCTCCTGAGGACTGGTGACCAGAACTGGACAGAATACTCCAGATGCGGTCAGACCAGAGTTTTATAAAGTGGTAGGATTATAGTTTTATCTCTGGAATACATCCCTTTCTTTATGAATGCCAATATTCTGCCGGCTTTGGCAGCTGCAGCTTGACATTGCATGCTATTGCTTAGTCTAGCCTCTACCAAGACTCCCAGATCTTTCTCCATTTTTGATTCCCCCAAAGGTTTCCCCCCCTAAAGTGTATTGTGCTTTTATGTTTTTAGTTCCCAAGTGCAAAACCTTACACTTCTCCACATTAAACATCATTTACCATGTCTTTGCCCACTCTGTTATTTTGTTCAGGTCATTCTGTAGGATATCTGTCTCATGCTGTGCAGGTATTGCCCTGCCCAATTTTGTGTTATCTGCAAAAACTGATTTAGAACTAATGATCCCATCCTCAATGCTGTTTATGAATACATTTAACAAAGTTGGTCCCAGGACTGAGCCTTGGGGGACCCCACTTACCACCCCAGACCAGTCTGAGTATGCGCTATTTATTACCACCCTTTGGACACGCCCTTTTAGCCAGTTCCATATCCAAGAGCAAACCTTGTGGTCGATGCCTGCAAACCTTATTTTATAAATTAAGCGCTTGTGGGGAACTGTATCTAATGCCTTAGCGAAATCCAGGTACAATACATCCACTGGTCTCCCCCTATCTAGCTCACAGCTCACCTCCTCGTAGAATAATAAGAGATTGGTTTGACAAGAACGCCCATTTGTAAACCCGTGCTGATTACTGCTGATGATGTTGTTGTCTTTAGCAAACTCTATGATAAAGTCCCTTATCATCCCCTCCAGAAGTTTACATACTATCGATGTCAGACTGACCGGCCTATAATTTCCCCGGACATGCCTCTGCCCTTTTTTGAATATCAGTATCACGTTAGCTTTCCTCCAATCCCCTGGTACATTTCCTGTCATAATACTGTTAGTAAAACTATATCTAGACCACTGTTCCTGATCTTTGCTAAGTTCTTTGAGTGCTCTCGGATGTACGCCATCCGGGCCTGGTGATTTATTTGTGTTAATTTTATCCAGCCTTTCCCTGATTTCACCCTCTGTTAGCCATAGCGGCAAGTCCTGTGAATTACTGCTAACCATACAGTCATGGTCAGTGTACCCATCCTTTTCCTGTGTAAAGACTGAGGAGAAAAAAGCATTAAGCATGGTTCCCTTTTCAGTGTCCTCTGTAACCATCCTCCCCTCATCATTAATGATGTGTGAAACATGCTCTGCCCTTGTTTTTTTGCTGTTGATATATTTAAAGAATTTCTTAGGGTTCTTTTTACTATCCTCCGCTATTTGTCTCTCAAAGTTGATTTTAGCCATTTTGATTTCGTATTTACTTTTCTTATTTGCCTCCTTGTATTGCTGGAATGCCGATGATGTGCCCTCCAATTTATATTTCTCGAAGGCCATTTTTTTCCCCTAACAAGGTATAATTGGTGTATACATTGCAGAATGTGTGTCATGTGCTGGTATATACACTGTAGTGTGTGTCATATGTTGATGTATACATTGCAATGTGTGTGTCATGTGTTGGTTTATACACAGCAGTGTGTCTGTATGTCATGTGTTAGTGTATACACTGTAATGTGTGTGTGTCATGTGTTGGTGTATACTGTACATAGCAGTGTGTGTGTCTTTTTTTTTGTATACATTGCAGTGTGTGTATCATGTATTGGTGTATACACTGCAGTGCGCATGTCATGTGTTGGTGTATAAATTGTAATGTGTTTCATATGTTGGTTTATACATTACAGTGTGTGTGTCATGTGTTGGTGTATACTAGTGATGGGCCGAACACCCCCCTCGGTTCGCACCAGAACATCTCGAACAGGGGAAAAGTTCTAACAAACACTCAAATTCTATCAAAGTCTATGGGACACGAACATGAAAAATGAATAGTCCTCATTTTAAAGGCTTATAGCAATTTATTGCCATAAAAAGTGTATGGGGACCTAGGTACTGCTCTGGGGGACATGAATCAATGCAAAAAAATGTTTTTAAAAATATCATTTTAACAGGAGCTGGGATTTTAATGATGCCTAAAGTGAAACTATAAAAATGAAAAATTCCTTTAAATAACATGCCTGGAGGTTCCCCTTATTCTGCCTGTAAAGTGGTGCATTTGTACGATGTATGGATCTTGCTACAGCAATACTGACATTTCTAAATAACAAATGTAATTTAAACTTGCTTGTGGCTGTAATGTATTGTCAGCTCCCGGCAATACAGATAAAAAAAATTAAAAAACATTGAGTAGTTTCTCCCCCCTCCCCCTTTGGGTCTGGTATGGATTTTAGGGGATCCCCACGCCAAATTTAAAAAAACAGCATAGGGTCCCACCCAAAATCCATACCAGGCCCTTATCCGAGCATGCAGCCTAGCAAGTCAATAAAGGGGAGGGGACGAGTGAGCGACCCCCCATCCTGAACCATACCAAGCCACATGCCCTCAACATGGGGGGGATGGGTGCTTTGGGGACCAAGCCCATTTCCTATATAAGAACAGTCAAGACACGAATAGGAAGTCCTTAGGAAGCGGATGCAACAAGCGGCGTGATTGACGATGGATTTACATCGGGGGACACAATTTTATTATTTTTTTAAATAAAGGATTTGTCAAAAACTGTCCTGTGTTTTTTTTTTTCTTGTAGACTTTTTTGGTGAATTGGTAGGGGTACAATGTACCTAATACCCATTCACATGGGGGGGGGGGTCGGAATCTGTGGGCCCTCTTGTTAAAGGGGGCTTCCAGATTTGGATAAGCCCCCCACCCGCAGACCCCCAAAACCCCAGCCCAGAGCTGTCGGGAAGAGGCCCTTGTTCCCATCAACATGGAGACAAGGTGCTTTGAGGACAAGCGGCCTGGTATGGTTCAGGAGGCGGGCACTCACTCGTTCCCCCCCTTTCCTGGCCTGCCAGGCTGCATGCTCCAATAAGGGTTTGGTATGGATTTTGGGGGGGACCCCACTCCGTTTTTTTTTGGCATGGAGTTCCCCTTTAAATCTATACCAGATGCCATTTTTTTTCTTAATTCTGTTATGGGGTTTCCCTATAGAAGCCATACAAGACCCAAAGGGTGTTTTTACTCAATTTTTTAAATTTACATTTCCTTTTTACAATTCTTTTTTAAATTCAGCTCTCATCAGGGAAGTCTTAACAACCTGTAGACTGTGTGTTCGGTGGGGGAACATCTAGCTAAGTGCTGAGAAAGTTCAGGTGTTAGGTAAGTACCTAAATAGGTAATGTTTAGGGCAAACCTATGCTCAGCCCAAACCGTTCACCCATCCCTAGTGGTGCCTGAACAGTGTAATCCCTCACAGTTACTCTTGCTGGGCGCAGGAACAGGCCCTGCTGTTAAAAATTAGAAACAAAAATTGAAATGACATGTACTTGTCATACAGGTGCAGAAAAATTGGGCCTTAGATGTTGGTGGTGCCGTAAACCAAAAACATTGTTGGAAGCTAGCATAATCAAGATTCAGGAATAGGATAGTCAGCATAGGCAGTCTTCAAGGGATCCCAGATCCCTAGCAAATTCAATCAGTTACATCAGCATCAGGGGCTTGATAGCTGCTGTTGATCCATGACTGATTCATTTTAATAAATGTCAGCCGGTCAACGGAGTCTATAGACAGACACACTCTTTTATCCATCACAAAACCTCCAGCAGCACTGAATGTTCATTTGGAAAGCACGCTGGAAGCAGGACAGGCCAGTAGCTTGATTGTATATTGAGCAAGTTCTGCCTAGTGGTCCATCTTCAAGACCCAGTAACCCAATGGATGCTCAGTTGGAAAGGTCTTTAAGTCTGCTCTTGCCCCTAGTTAATCATGCACCATATGCTGCAAATGCTGCCGATGGTTGCCTAAACCTAACAGCCCTGGGCGCTGAGGACTAAAGAATTGTTTAAAGGCATTGTTCAGTGGGCCGCCTTCTTCAGCGCTCCTCCTTTGACTGAACAAAGCCTCACGTTGTCCAGGAAATGGTAACCTCCCAGTGTGTAGTAAGGTATTACACAAATTTTTCTTCAAGGCATCCTCAACATGTTTCATCCTCTGCTCCCTCAGCGGGATGAGCTTTGTAACTTTGTCCTTGTAACGTGGATCAAGAAGGGTTGCCAACCAGCAATAATCCCTCTCCTTGATATCACAAATCCTCGGTTCCTTTCCCAGGCTTTTCAGCATCAGGGATCCCATGCTGTGTAAGATTGAGGAGGCATGAGATTCTGAGTCCTCTGGGTCACTAAGGATGACATTGTCAGGAGCACCCTCTCCACAGTCACATACAACTCCTGGGGTTTCTAGGTAATGAAAACCCTCCCTTGAAGACTGCTGTATATTATCCTCTACTTCCATGCTGTCACAATCCTCCTCCTCTTCCTCCTGTGTGTTCTTCCTCCTTCCGACTCTCCATTCTTGTCTCCTCCTCAAATGGTGACAGGATAGTGCATGCATGCTTTATCAGAAGCCACTGGCATGGCGAAAAGAAGCCAGGCACCCCTGAGCCTGTCCTTGTGCCATACTCACACATGTACTCATTGATTGCCCTCTGCTGCAGGTGAAGCCTCTGCAGCATTGCCACTGTTGAGTTCCACCTGGTGGGCATGTCACAAATGAGGTAGTTGGTGGGCAGGTTGAATTCCTGTTGAATGTCAGCCAGCCGAGCACTGGCATTGTAGGACCGCTGGAAATGGCCACAGACTTTCTGGCCTGCCTCATAAGATCTTCTAAGCCCGGGTACCTGTTCAAAAAATGCTGCACCACCAAATTAAGGACATGTACCAAGCATGGAACATGTGTCAAGTGTCCTTGTCGCAGGGCAGAGAGAAGGTTGATGCCATTGTTGCATACAACCACTCCTGGCTCAAGATGCCATGGCGTCAACCACTTCTAAGCCTGCCCCTGCAGAGCTGACAGAATCTCTGGCCCAGTGTGGCTCCTGTCCCCTAGACAGACCAACTGAAGCACTGCGTTAAATCTTGTAGCTTGACTGTTTGCATAGCCCCTTGAATGCTTAGGGAGCACTGCTGGTTCAGAGAACAATTTTGCAGAAGAGGCCATAGAGGAAGAAGAAGAGATGAGCGTGGAACAGACAGATGTAGCAGAATCATCACCAATGTTTTGGAGGCTTGGTGGCGGAACAAGCCCCAGCACCGAACCCTGTCCTACATCCTTCCCAGCTGCCAACAGAGTTACTGAGTGCGCTGTGAAGGAAATGTAACATCCCTGACCATGCCTGCTGGACCACAAGTCAGCAGTAATGTAAACCTTCCTGCTGATCGCTCTGTCAAACAAGGCCACAACATTGCCTTCCACATGATGGTACAGATCTGGAATGGGCTTACATGAAAAGAAATTTATTTTTGGAACCTTCCACTGGGGTACAGCACATTCCACAAATTCACAAAAGATAGCAGAGTGTACCAGATGAAAAGGCAGCAGTTGAAGTGCTAGACATTTGGCCAAGCTAGCATTTAGACGCTAAGCATGTGGATGGTTGGGGAAGTATTTATTTTATGGTTCAGCAACTGGGGTAGCCAAATTTGCCTGCTGGTCAAATCAACAGGTGGTGCACTGCTAGCAGATTGGGTGCAAGTACCTGTGGCACCCATTGCTATACCATCATCCCTCTCAGTGCAGGTTTTTGAGAGGACTTGAGGTATAGTAAGGCCAGAGATCTTACATGAGGAGCAAGGAGAAGTCTGCATTGTATTATGATGTGGGTCTTTCATGTGCTGTTGCCAATGGACTGAATGGTAGGTCATCATATGTCTTGTCAAGCATGTGGTGCCCAAGTGGCTGGTGTTCTGGCCACGCTTGATCCGCTTTTGACAGAAATTACAAACAGCAATGCTGCGGTCTGCTGCACATGTGTTGAAAAAAGCCCAACCCAATGAACTTTTGGAAGTAAGCGGAGAGTTAGCAACGCCCTGCATCTGTGGAGCTCTGTGGTGTGATGCAACAGGGTGGCTACCCTGAAGCCGGCCCCTGGAGGACATCCTGACCCTTTGAAGTTGTGCCGCCTCCTCCTCAATTTTCTCCTCTTTTCTCTTAGGCACCCAAGTACGGTCAGTGACCTCATCATCCCCTCCCTCCTCGTCACTGGAGCAAATTTGGCAGTATGCTGCAGCTGGGAGAACATGACTGCTAGTTTTTTGTCCGTCGTTGTCACCCCCTCTCTCTAGGCTCACGTTATTCCCTTCCTCAACCTGGGACCCAACATCGGAGCATTCAAATTGCTGCACATCCTCCAGCATCATGTAACTGACACTATAATGGAATAATTCAGGTGACTCTTCCGTGCATGATGGTGAGGCTACGGAAGGAGTAGCTGTAGACAAGGAGCCTGTGGAATAGGCCGCTTTGGCAGCTGTGGTGGAAGGCAAACTAGTATGAGCTTGGGTGACAGAGGATGAGGAGGACGAGGACGGATTAGTTATTCACTCCACCAACTCTTTTGCATGTTGTGGCTCAATAACACAGCCAGAACCAGAAAAAAAAAGGACAAGCGTGCCACGCTTGCAGAGGATGCACCATGTCTGCGAAAACCACTTTTCACTCTGGACACAGAGGCTGCTTGCCCTCTTTTAGTGGCCTGTGAGCGTCTGCCTCTCCTTGTTGGCCTTTCGAACATGATAGGGATTTTTTTTATAACTTTTTATTATAGAATGTGGGATGGAAATATGATGCTTGAGTGCAATACTTTTGTGCTTGGTGCACTATAAACTGTTTTATTATTCTTTTTTTTTTTTCGGGGGAGATTTTTATAAATTTTTATTATAGAGTGTGGGAAGGAAATATGGTGCTTGGGTGCAATACTTGTGTACTTGGTGCACTATAAAAAGTTTATTATAGTTTTTTTTTTAATAAAGAAAAACCTTTCCGGTTCCGGCGCCTCATGTGAGAAGCAGCTTGGAATGGCAGCTCCGACATAGACGGCATACAAACTCCATCCACAGGCCCATCCGAGCCACCCGACCGCATAATCAGCTGCACCTAACTCCAGAGGTCTGGTAATTATGGACAAGTTCGTCTTTCATGGACATTTGCCGGCTTCCACGGCCCCCCGAGGTGAGCCCACGGACCAGGCCTCACATGAGGCAAACATGGCGAACGTGGCCCGCCCCCTCACACTCTCAGAGCATCCCTGCTCCCACGATTCCTGACACCCAGGTACCCTCCCTGGCACAGGCAGTGGAGGTGGAACATCGCATGTCTGACATTGAGGATCAGATACAGTCCTCCTTCTCTCATGATCAGCAGGCCAGGGAAACACAGCGTTACATCCTGGAGAAACTGGACGAACTGGAGAATCGCTCCAGAAGAAACAACCTCAGAATTATAGGGCTGCCTGAGACATATAATGCTGACTCACTTTTTGACATTTGTGTGACCAGAATCCCCTCCATTCTGGGGCTCACTGCGCCCTTCACCGCAAAGAGAGCCCACCATCTGGGAGCTCCCTCAAATGAGCGCCATACTGCTCACCCTGTCATCGTGCACCACTTAAATTGCATGGAGTTAACATCTTAAAATTCTTCTTGAAACTGTAAATCCCTACAGTTTGACTGCCACAAACTACTGATTTTTGCAGACTACTCACAGGAAATGTCCAAGCGCAGGAAAGCTTTTCGACCAATCAGTCAAGCCTTATTCCAGAAAGCTGTCAAATTTACTTTAGCCTACCCTGCCACATTGCGCTTCTTAGACCCATCTGGCGAGCAGAAATCCTTTACGCATCCTGAGGAAGCTAGTAAATATCTTTACACTTATCTGCATATTTCTCTGGATGCCCCCGGCGGTTCTTTGCCCCAGCATCCCCCGGGCCCGAGGGAGCAACGTAGTCCTAGGAAGGATCCCGCAAAAAAGCTTTGCCTGTCAGGGCCCTATGGCCAAGCTCGTCCTCACTAGCTCCTCATAGAATCTACGCTTCAATTCAATGGAGATCTCTGTGTCTCACCCCCCTCCCCCAACTCTGGTTATTTGAGCTACCGGATTTCCTAAGTTGCACTATGGGTCTGTTACCCTACTTACTTGAAACTGAAATACCTCCTAAGTGCCTTGTTAGCTCTCTCTGGGCTATACAATTTGTTTTAAATGTATTTTTATTTTTTTTCTTATGGTTATCTTGTTAATTGATTGCTTAATAATGGGCTCCATCGGGGCTCTCTTTCTCCTATTTACAGGACTTCAGCCTTGCCGAGAGTTTGGCATTCTCGACCTCCTTCTCCAATATCCCATACCTGTCCTGAAGATCTGCGGTTCTCTGCAAGCTGCTCACTGCACCTTGAAGGGAGAACATTCCTGACTACCGGAAACACTGTTCTTCGTGGGTGTGTCGATTACATGAGGAAAAAAGTGAAGTTTGGACTTCCCTTGGTATGACCCCAAGTTTACTCTACCCTGGATCCCTGTTGGGTGCCTTTCCTACCATCCCTGTCCTATGTTTTGCACAGATGCTATTCCCTTCGGCTATCTTTACGGTCTTGGAATCAATGGTTGAGATGTATTTCTATTTTCAATGCACAGGTACTGTTGTTAATTCAGCGACTTCATCCTACTTCGATACCCACCCCATAGATGAAAGTCATCTCATGGAATGTTAAGGGCCTAAAATCCCCACATAAACGCATGGCTGTCCTCCAGCACCTTAGGCAACTGAAGCCAGACATTGCTGTGCTGCAAAAGACTCACTTGTCCGCACCAGACCTTGTTCGCATGAACAGGCTCTGGGTGGGCCAAGTGTTTGGCTCCCCAGCAATCAAGGGTAAGGCGGGAGCTATAGTCCTGGTTCATAAAAACTTGGCATGCGACCTCACCGCCTCTTTTGCAGATGATGATGGGCGCATCCTCGTTCTACAGCTGAAGATGGCTTCTTGTGACTGGGCCTTAGCTGGCATTTATGCCCCAAACTCTCCTCCGAAATCTTTTTTTCAGCCCTCACTTCACACCACACCTTTGATGCGGATGAGGACAGTTCTGGGGGCATGCAGCGCCCCCCCAGTCCGTCTTCCTAAGCCCACCTCCCCACTCCAAACATTTGCGAAGGGCCTGCACCTCACGGATGCCTGGCTTCTCTCTCACCCCTCTGCGCAAAAAATCACTTTCTTTTCCCACCCACAAAACACCCTCAGGAGAATCGACTATATCTTCCCAAATGATAAACTACTGACTCACACATGACATCGGTATCGGATCATGCCCCCGTGTCCGTACAACTCTCGAACTTTACGTCACTGTCCAACAAAGGTTTATGGCAGTTTCCCTCATATTTAGCCAAAGACCATGGAGCCCGCAAGCTCATCCAGGACCCATGATCTTAATTTTATCCTCCTTAACTCTTCCCCTGACTGCTCCCCCACGCTTCTCTGGGAAACGGGTAAAGCAGTTCTACGAGGTCAGATCATCTCCTATGCTTCAGCCGACAAGAAAAACGTCACCACAGAAGCCAGCGCATCTCTTAGGGAGGCGCAGAGACTTCTAAATCTTTCAAATACCTCCGACAACAGGGAACGTTGGCGTAAGGCAAAGTCACATTTTGATGACTGGGCTGCGGCACAGGAAAATATGTATACCTCCCAGCAGGAGTGGAAATTCCACAAATTTTGGGATAAGCCAGGTAAACTTCTAGCATCCCTGTGCAAACCCCCTTTCACCCCAAGCCACATAGCTTCCTTGACGGATTCGCAAGGCACCACTGTGGACTCCCCACAGGACATAAATACTGTCTTTGAAAATTTCTATAAGTCACTATATGGCCCTGACCCTGTGGATGAGATGGAGGCAAAATCTCTTCTTACTTCTGTCTCGCTCCCCACTATATCAGACAAACAATTGGCTCTCCTTAATGCCCCGATATCCTTAGACAAGCTCACTAGCACAATCAAGTCACTAGCCCCTAGCAAAGCCCCCGGACCGGACGATTACACATCCGAATTTTACAAACTGGCCATCGATGTGATAGCCCCTACCCTCCTTGATCATTACAATCTTATTTATAATGGCGGTCCATATTTGCCCTCCGGCTACCAAGCCTATATAAAAGGTATTCATAAAAAAGGAAAAGATCCCACCAATCCAGGATCATATCGCCTGATGTCCTTACTCAACCTGGACGCTAAAATTCTCTCCAAAATAGTGGCGAATTGTCTCGCTGCTACCCTCCCTCATCCACCCGGCACAGGCTGGCTTCACTCGGGAGATCAGCCACCTCAAATATTAGAAAAGTCATTACAGCCCCGGAGTATGCAAGGGCCAATCCAGCAGAGGACACTGCTATAGTTATGCTTGACGCTGAAAAAGCGTTTGACAATGTCAACTTCCGCTGGCTGGAATTGGTCCTTGCCAAACTTGACTTCCCGGGCCCCTTTCTCCACTTGATCCAGGCTATGTACTCCAAACCAACTGCACAGGTGGTGACAGCAGGCCATACCTCGAACACGATTAGACTCTACAAAGGCATGAGGCGGGGGTGCCCATTGTTACCTCTCCTGTTCAACATTGCCATAGAGCCCCTATCTAGACTTCTGACCAATCATCCACATTTGCAGGGGATTCCGGTGGGCAACCAGGAACTGCTCACAGCGCTATTTGCAGATGATGTACTCATTTTCACAGTTGACCCCCAACGTGACCTACCTGTCATTTAGGATATTTTTGCACGCTACCATAAGTGCTCAGGGCTACTCATCAATTTTTCCAAGAGCAAAATTTTACTTCTACACTCCTCTCACCAACCGCACTGGGCCTCATGCTCCTCGCTCAAAGTAGTACACACTTCCATAACATACCTGAGGATCAAGATTGGCAAATACCCCTCCTCTATGTACCATTTAAATTTTTCTCCCATCATTGACAAAATCATAGCTGAACTACACAATTGGCAAAAATTACCAGTCTTACGTGGATAGTCTTACATAAGCTATACTTGTCTAAACAGCAATGGGGGGTGGGTCTTCCGGATGTACGTTTATACAATTTATCCTGTCTGATCCACGGTGGATTAGACTCGATAAGTCGGGACCTTGAATCTCAAATAGTCAGACCCCATGACCTAGTTGCATTGTTGCACTGTGGGCACATGGACCTACCACCCTCTTTGAGACACAACATTTTAATTAGAGACACGGTATTGGCGTGGAGAGAAATATGAAAGAAATTGAAAGCCCCTCAAAGGCTATTCCCATATTTGCCCATTTGTAACCACCCCCTGCTCCCACAGGCGCAGCAGCATCAGGCCTTCTCATTTTGGGCTTCCTTGGGCTTGACTAGGTTTTCACAATTATATGATACCACCACAGGCTTACTGCAAGATATTTCAGTTTTATCTGCTCGATATGGGTTTCCTTTGTCTCACCATCTTCATTTGCAGCAATGTGTGCTTTATCCAATCTCTATGTCGAACTAAAACTTTGCGCTTTGTACACACTTTATTGGACTCTTGGTTGACACAGGGTAGGCACAGGATGTCACATATCTACACACCGTTATGCCAAAAACGGCATGCCCCCATATCCTCTCAGGTGGCGAAACAGTGGAACAAGACGTTGTGCTCCTCCGAAGCTCAGCATTGCATTCTCAAGGGCTACAATACCACCTGCCTTTTTGTACAAAATTAACTCTGGAGAGAACAACAACTCAAAATCCTACATGGAGCCTACATACCCTGTATGAAGTAGTCTTCAAATCATATTCACTGCCTTTGCTCCTTATGTGGGGTGGACCTACCATCACTGCTTCATAAGCTATGGTCATGCCCACAAATCTCTCTCTTTTGGGACCAGATTCTTCGCCTCATCTTACATACATTGGGCCTCCTGATACCCAAGGACATTTATGCCCTTTTGTTTGGCTATCTGGATATGCTGCATACTTCCTTACCTAAGCCCCACAGGAAATATTTGCTTTATCATAAACCCTGGCTCTTGATATGTCTGATGATTGTGAGACGGCTATCTTAAAACAGTGGACAGCAACCTCCCCTCCCATGATTAGGGATGTCCGCAACAAACTCAATGGTCTACTCCAGAGGGACTTCCTGGACTTTTCACAGAACCAACACCCCTGTGCAACCTTGTTCCTCAGGAAATGGAATTCCTACCTGAATAATACTACCCCTACTTCTCTCTAAGTCTGCCGCAGTTTATCTATGATTATCATGCACCCTACTGGTGGGTACCCCATCACTGTTTCTCGATACATCCTTATTCCCTATATGGACAAACTGAGGACTTGTGCTCTCTTCCCCCAGTGTTAACTCTTGGATTAAGAGCTCAACCTTTCATCTTATCCCACTTGTGATTGCTGCATGTCTACCTCTTTGTTTCTTGGACCCCTCCACCCACCTACCCCCTCCAGCCCTCCGTTGATCCCCCCCCCCCCCCCCAGTTTACATTCCCCCT
>NC_138772.1:264195481-264252981 GCF_965119305.1 Pelophylax lessonae | reverse complement strand
TTTAAAAGTCTTTCCTTTTGACTTATAAATTGAAGGTACCATCTCAAATTAAAAAAAAAAAAATAATTATACATTTTTAGCATGATGGAATAGGTGTCCTGACCTACTACACAAAAGTTTTCATTTGGTGTCTGATTCCTGCTAGTGATGTTTAACAGAGAGAGGTATCATGGGCACTGTGCTGGTCAAGCCACTGGCACCCTGACAACCCTGGGCACTGTGCAGGTCAAGCCACTGGCATCCTGACAACCAGTGACATTACTGGTTGATAAGGAGAATGACAGGTGCTTGCACAGCATTCTTATTTATTCCTCCTCATTCCTATTCCATCAGCACTGGGGTCACATTAGCAAATAGAAGAAGAGAATCTGAGGGAGAAAAGAAACCCTAGGATACTAGTCCGTGCCAGTTTGCAATAGTGGAGGAATAAATCACTTCTAATGTTGTATGGCCCATGTGTGTGGATGTTTCTGCGTTATGCAAAACTATTAATTTAGGGTTTTTTTACATTTTGGAATGGGGTATCTCAAGATTGTGCAGAATTGTTAAGGGTGCCACAACTGAAAAAAAAGGTTGAGAAACACTGCTCTAAATGACGTCAGATGACGTCAGGCGACAAATCGTACGTCGAGGCAAAGTTCCCTGGTCACGTCACTTTCGAGTCCCTGTCTCCCGGTTTTCACCAATCAGCCAGCGGAACGCATGCCGGCTCTAGAGCATGAGCAAAACAATCTATGTGGGTTTTCCTAGTGTCAGGGAGGGCACTCTACAATGTAGGCAGCTTTTTTATTTGTTTTATATTTGTGAGTAATAAACGGGATTCCCTTTTTCATATTATGCAGTGTTATGCTGGAGAGGAGGAGAGTTCCTTAGGACCCCCAACAGGTGTAAGAAGATCCTAAAGGACACTTACCAACCCAGGCGATTTTTGACCTTCTTTTTTTGTTAAAGGGGTCATGGCAATCTGGTGACTGTACATCTAGTTGGGCACTATCAGGTGAATGAGCAATAGCTGATGATAGTTTTCAACAGTATTTCATGTTGAAAAATGAAGGAATCCATTGGTATAGAAGATATTTTTATTTTTTAGTATTTATGAGTAGAGTTGAGCGGACACCTGGATGTCCGTGTTCGGCGGGTTCGGCCAAACTTGAAAAAAAAGTCCGGGTCCGTGTCCCGGACTTTTTCCAAACTTTACCCGGACACCGAACCCCATTGAAGTCAATGGGGACCCGAACTTTCAGGCACTAAAATGGCTCTAAAACACCAATGGAAAGGGCTAGAGTGCTGCAAATGGCAGCAAAACGTAGTTAAGAGCATGGCAAGTGCTCTGCAAACAAATGTGGATAGGGAAATAACTTAAAACAACAACAAAAAAAATGAAAAATAAAACAATGTTCTTCATCTGTGAAGGACGAGGCCCATATGGAGTAGGAGGGAGGTTGAGGTGGTGGTGGATGTGGCGGTGTCATAGGCGTGCGCACAGGGTGTGCCCGGTGTGCCTGGGCACAGCTTATAACCTAGGGCACATTAGCATTATCTCTCTGTTTGCCAGTGAGGAGATGGGAAAGATCTCCCTCGGACCTGCTCTGCCATAAGAGAAGTGCCACACACTTCTATTTCACTTTGCCAGCAGGGAGAGTAATGTACCGGGGCCATATACATGTAGGCAAACACATGCATGTGTATTTAAACTTTGGGGTGCACACCCTAATGCAATAGGCTGCGCACACCTATGGGCAGTGTAGGTGGAAGCGGCGGTAGAGGAGGACGAGGTAGCCAATACTGCTTTTTTTCAGTCATTTTAAATGAGGGTACACCCCAAAAGAGTGAGAAAGATCAAAAATAGAACAATGGCTGGGTAAGGTCGGTATCCATCTCTATTCTGCACAAGGTACGGAAAAGTCCTGTGGGATCCATGCCTGGTTCATTTTAATGAATGTGAGCTTGTCCACATTGTCTCTGGACAGGCGGCTGCGCTTGTCTGTGATAACGCCCCCAGCCATGCTAAATACACGTTCAGATAATATACTGGCTGCAGGGCACGCCAGCACCTCCAAGGCGTAAAGGGCAGGCTCAGGCCATGTGCCCAATTTGGAGACCCAGAAGTTGAAGGGGGCAGACCCGTCATTCACTACATGTAGGCGTGTGCACACATACTGCTCCACCATGTTGGTGAAATGCTGCCTCCTGCTAAGACGTTCCATATGAGCTGCTGGTGCTGCTGTTTGTTGTGGCGTGCTGACAAAGCTTTTCCACATTTCGGCCATGCTAACCCTGCCTTCTGAGGTGCTGGCGGTGCCCTGGTTGCGTTGGCGACCTCTTCCTCCTCCTCCTCTGCCTTGGCCTTGTGCTTCCACTGTGGCCCTGCTGTCAGGTGGGAATGCCAGCAGCATCGCGTCTACCAGCGTGCGCTTGTACTCGCGCATCTTGCGAGAGTGAATTAAGGACGGTACGTTGTCCTTGTAACGGGGATCCAGCAGCGTGGCCACCCAGTAATCAGCACAAGTTAGAATGTGGGCAACTCGGCGGTCGTTGTGGAGACACTGCAGCATGTAATCGCTCATGTGTGCCAGGCTGCCCAGAGGCAACGAAAGGCTGTCCTCTGTGGGAGGTGTATCGTCTGTGTCCTCTGTATCCCCCCAGCCACGCACCAGTGATGGCCATGAGCTGGCCTGGGTGCCACCCTGCTGTGAACATGGTTCCATCTCCTCCTCCATCTCCTCATCCTCATCCTCCTCATCCTCCAGAACTGTGCCCCTGCTGGACAATTGTGTCCCTGGCGTTTGTGTGTGCAGGAACCCACCCTTGGAGCCACTTGCGAATGACTGCCCTGAAAGCCTTGGAAATGTTACCTCTTCATCCTCCTCCTCCTCATCCTGTGCCACATCCTCTTCCATCATTGCCCGAATCGTTTTTTGAAGGAGGCATAGAAGTGGGATAGTTAAGCTGACAACGGCGTCATTGGCACTGGTCATGTTGGTGGAGTACTCAAAACAGCGCAACAAGGCACACAGGTCTCGCATGGAGGCCCAGTTATTGGTGGTGAAGTGGTGCTGTTCCGCAGAGTGACTCACACGTGCATGCTGCAGCTGACACTCAACTATGGCCTGCTGCTTGCACAGTCTTTCCAGCATGTGCAAGGTGGAGTTCCACCTTGTGGGCACGTCACACATGAAGCGGTGAGCGGGAAGGCCGAAGTTACGCTGCAGCGCTGCCAGGCGAGCAGCAGCAGGGTGAGAACGCCGAAAGTGCGCACAGACGGCCCGCACTTTCTGCAGCAGCTCTGACATATCGGGGTAATTTTTAAGGAACCTCTGCACCACCAAATTCAGCACATGCGCCAGGCAAGGGATGTGCGTTCAAACCGGCTAGGCTCAGTGCTGCTATGAGATTTCGCCCGTTATTGCACACCACCAGGCTGGGCTGGAGGCTCGCTGGCAGCAACCACTCATTTGTCTGCTGTTCCATGCTCCTCCACAACTCCTGCGTGGTGTGTGGTTTTTCCCCCAAACAGGCAAGTTTTAAAACTGCCTGCTGTCGTTTACCCCTGGCTGTGCTGAAGTTGGTGGTGAAGGTGTTACGCTGACCGGATGAGGAGGCGGTAGAGGATGAGGAAGCGGAGTAGGAGGAGTTAGGAACAGGAGGCAAACTGAAGCGCCCTGCAATCCTCGGTGGTGGAAGGACATGCGCCAAATTGCTATCCGCCTCAGGCCCATCCGCCACTGCATTTACCCAGTGTGCCATTAGGGAGATATAATGCCCCTGACTGTGCTTACTGGTCCACGTATCGGTAGTTAGATGGACCTTGGCACAGATGGCGTTGCGCAGTGCACACCTGATTTTTCCCCCACTTGGTTGTGCAGGGAAGGGATGGCTTGCCTGGAAAAGTAGTGGCGGCTGGGCACGACGTACTGTGGGACAGCCACCGACATAAGGCTTTTAAAACTGTGCGTCTCCACCAGACGGAATGACAGCATTTCAAAGGCCAAGAATTTTGAAATGCTGGCATTGAGGGCCAGGGATCGCGGGTGGGTAGGGGGGTACTTCCTATTCCTCTCAAGTGTTTGGGAGATGGAAAGCTAAACGCTTCCACGGGACATTGTGGAGATGGTTGGTGACCCAGGTGGTGGTGTTGCTGACAGATCGTCTGTTTGCGGGGTGGCAGGTGCCGGTATCACTACAGAGGTGGATGGAGAGGCCGAGACTGCAGCAGAAGAGGAAGCAGGAGGAGCCAGAGACCTTTCTTGGTTTTGAAGGTGTCTACTCCACTGCAGCTCGTGCTTTGCACTTAGATGCCTGATCATGCAGGTTGTGCTCAGGTTGAGAAGGTTTATGCCTCGTTACAGGCTCTGATTGCACAGGGTGCAAACCACTCGTGTCCTGTCATCAGCACATTTTCTGAAGAACTTCCATGCTAGAGAACTCCTTTGAGCTGGCTTTGGTGCGCTTGTTCCCTTGCTGCGTTGGGCAGTAGCAGGCGTAGTGTCTAGGGCACGGCCGCTCCGCTTCTGCACCCTGCTCCCTCTTCTGCTGTGCTGGTGGCTCTGTGTGACCACCGCCTCTTCCTCCAAACTACTCAAGTCACCTGCATGTCCTTCATTCCATGTGGGGTCGAGGACCTCATTGTCCTCCACATCATCTTCCACCCAGTCTTCACCCCTGCCCTCCTTGTCAGTCTCCACAATTCTGAGTGCCGCAGCAGTTGGCACCTGCGTTTCGTCATCATCGGAGACATGCTGCGATGGTCCTTCCATCTTGAGAAATAAGTGGTTGTGCATCGCTGCACTCAATCTCTTCCACTTCTGGGGCAGGGCTAGGTGGATGGCCCTGGGAAACCCTGCTGACAGAGTCATCAAAAAGAAGAAGAGACAGCTGCATGACTTGGGGCTCAGACTGCTTGCCTGATTTGCAAGGGGGTGAGGTGAAAGACGGTTGGACATTGGCTGCAGGTGCCAACTCTGAACTTTCTGCAGTAGACTGGGTGGGAGACAATGTGAAGGAACTGGAGGCACTGTCAGCAGCAAACCAATCTACTATCGCCTCTACTTGTTCTGGCCTCATCACTTCTAGAGGCGCATGATGCCCTACCAAATACTGCTGCAGGTTCTGTCGCCTACTCACACTTGAGGAAGGTGTTTCAATTGTGCGTGTAGCTGGCACAGATCGACCACGTCCTCTCCTTGCAACAGGAGCTCTACCAGCAGCACCACGACCCAGGCCACGGCCCCTATTTGACGGTCTCCTCATATTTCTGTAATTTATGATCTTGCCCTAGAAAGGTGTTTATTGAATAGCGGAACAAAACAACAACAGTATTCGCACGGGTGTATCTCACAGTCAAATATGCAAACTATGCCGCAATTTAATTTTTTTACCCCAAAAGGGTGTTTATTAAATAGCGGAATAGAAAAACAGTATACAAATAAAACGGGTGTATCTCACAGTCAAATATGCAACGTATGACGCAAATTTAATTTTTTTCACCACAAAAGGGTGTATATTGAATAGCGGAATCTAAAAAAGGATATAAAATGGTGTATCTCACACGTACAAACACAGACTAGGCCCCGATTACAATTTTTTATACCCTAAAGGGAGGATGAGGAAGAGGAGTAGGAGGAGTTCGGAACAGGAGGCAAACTGAAGCGCCCTGCAATCCTTGGCGGTGGAAGGAGATGCGCCAAACTAATTTAAAAGGTGTATCTCACACGTACCGATACAGACTATGCCGTAATTAAATTTTTTACACTCCAAAAGGGTGTATATTGAATAGCGGAATAGGAAAAATTTGATAAAACGGTGTATCTCCCACGTACAAACACAGACTAGGCCCGATTACAATTTTTTGTACCCTAAAGGCAGGATGAGGATGAGGAAGAGGAGTAGGAGGAGTTCGGAACAGGAGGCAAACTGAAGCGCCCTGCAATCCTCGGCGGTGGAAGGAGATGCTCCAAACAAATTTAAAAGGTGTATCTCACATGTACCGATACAGACTATGCCGTAATTTAATTTTTTACACTCCAAAAGGGTGTATATTGAATAGCGGAATAGGAAAAATTTTATAAAACTGTGTATCTCACACGTACAAACACAGACTAGGCCCCGATTACAATTTTTTGTACCCTAAAGGCAGGATGAGGAAGAGGAGTAGGAGGAGTTCGGAACAGGAGGCAAACTGAAGCGCCCTGCAATCCTCAGCGGTGGAAGGAGATGTGCCAAACAAATTTAAAAAGGTGTATCTCACATGTACCGATACAGACTATGCCCTAATTTAATTTTTTACACTCAAACAGGGTGTATATTGAATAGCGGAATAGAAAAAAATTTACAAAACGGTGGTGTATCTCACACGTACAAACACAGACTAGGCCCCGATTACAATTTTTTGTACCCTAAAGGCAGGATGAGGAGGAGGAGTAGGAGGAGGTCCGAACAGGAGGCAAACTGAAGCACCCTGCAATCCTCAGCGGTGGAAGATGCGCCCCAAAAATTTGGAAGGTGTATCTCACACGTACCGATACAGACTATCCCGCAATTTAATTGTTTTTACCCCAAGGGTGTAGATTGAATAGCGGAATAGAAAATATGATATCAAAAGGTGTATGTATCTCACACGTACAGACCCAGACTAGGCCCCGATTACTATTTTTTGTACCCCAAAGGCAGGATGAGGAGTAGGAGGAGTTCAAAACAGGCAGGAGGCAAACTGAAGCACCCTGCAATCCTCGGCGGTATGAGATGCGCCCCAAAAATTGGAAAGGTGTATCTCACACGTACCGATACAGACTATCCCGCAATTTAATTGTTTTTACCCCAAGGGTGTAGATTGAATAGCGGAATAGAAAATATGATATCAAAAGGTGTATGTATCTCACACGTACAGACCCAGACTAGGCCCAGATTACTATTTTTTGTACCCCAAAGGCAGGATGAGGAGTAGGAGGAGTTCGGAACAGGCAGGAGGCAAACTGAAGCACCCTGCAATCCTCGGCGGTATGAGATGCGCCCCAAAAATTGAAAAGGTGTATTTCACACGTACCGATACAGACTATCCCGCAATTTAATTGTTTTTACCCCAAGGGTGTAGATTGAATAGCGGAATAGAAAATATGATATCAAAAGGTGTATGTATCTCACACGTACAGACCCAGACTAGGCCCCGATTACTATTTTTTGTACCCCAAAGGCAGGATGAGGAGTAGGAGGAGTTCGGAACAGGCAGGAGGCAAACTGAAGCACCCTGCAATCCTCGGCGGTATGAGATGCGCCCCAAAAATTGTAAAGGTGTATCTCACACATACCGATACAGACTATCCCGCAATTTAATTGTTTTTACCCCAAGGGTGTAGATTGAATAGCGGAATAGAAAATATGATATCAAAAGGTGTATGTATCTCACACGTACAGATCTAGACTAGGCCCCGATTACTATTTTTTGTACCCCAAAGGCAGAATGAGGAGTAGGAGGAGTTCGGAAAAGGCAGGAGGTAAACTGAAGCACCCTGCAATCCTCGGCGGTATGAGATGCACCCCAAAAATTGTAAAGGTGCATCTCACATGTACCGATACAGACTATCCCGCAATTTAATTGTTTTTACCCCAAGGGTGTAGATTGAATAGCGGAATAGAAAATATGATATCAAAAGGTGTATGTATCTCACACGTACAGAACCAGACTAGGCCCCGATTACTATTTTTTGTACTCCAAAGGCAGGATGAGGAGTAGGAGGAGTTCGGAACAGGCAGGAGGCAAACTGAAGCACCCTGCAATCCTCAGCAGTATGAGATGCGCCCCAAAAATTGGAAAGGTGTATCTCACACGTACCGATACAGACTATCCCGCAATTTAATTGTTTTTACCCCAAGGGTGTAGATTGAATAGCGGAATAGAAAATATGATATCAAAAGGTGTATGTATCTCACACGTACAGACCCAGACTAGGCCCGATTACTATTTTTTGTACCCCAAAGGCAGGATGAGGAGTAGGAGGAGTTCGGAACAGGCAGGAGGCAAACTGAAGCACCCTGCAATCCTCGGCGGTATGAGATGCGCCCCAAAAATTGTAAAGGTGTATCTCACACGTACCGATACAGACTATACCGCAATTTAATTGTTTTTACCCCAAGGGTGTAGATTGAATAGCGGAATAGAAAATATGATATCAAAAGGTGTATCTATCTCACATGTACAGACCCAGACTAGGCCCCGATTACTATTTTTTGTACCCCAAAGGCAGGATGAGGAGTAGGAGGAGTTCGGAACAGGCAGGAGGCAAACTGAAGCACCCTGCAATCCTCGGCGGTATGAGATGCGCCCCAAAAATTGTAAAGGTGTATCTCACACGTACCGATTCAGACTATACCGCAATTTAATTGTTTTTACCCCAAGGGTGTAGATTGAATAGCGGAATAGAAAATATGATATCAAAAGGTGTATGTATCTCACACGTACAGACCCAGACTAGGCCCCGATTACTATTTTTTGTACCCCAAAGGCAGGATGAGGAATAGGAGGAGTTTGGAACAGGCGGGAGGCAAACTGAAGCACCCTGCAATCCTCGGCGGTATGAGATGCGCCCCAAAAATTGTAAAGGTGTATCTCACACATACCGATACAGACTATCCCGCAATTTAATTGTTTTTACCCCAAGGGTGTAAATTGAATAGCGTAATAGAAAATATGATATCAAAAGGTGTATGTATCTCACACGTACAGATCTAGACTAGGCCCCGATTACTATTTTTTGTACCCCAAAGGCAGAATGAGGAGTAGGAGGAGTTCGGAAAAGGCAGGAGGTAAACTGAAGCACCCTGCAATCCTCGGCGGTATGAGATGCACCCCAAAAATTGTAAAGGTGCATCTCACACGTACCGATACAGACTATCCCGCAATTTAATTGTTTTTACCCCAAGGGTGTAGATTGAATAGCGGAATAGAAAATATGATATCAAAAGGTGTATGTATCTCACACGTACAGACCCAGACTAGGCCCCGATTACTATTTTTTGTACCCCAAAGGCAGGATGAGGAGTAGGAGGAGTTCGGAACAGGCAGGAGGCAAACTGAAGCACCCTGCAATCCTCGGCGGTATGAGATGCGCCCCAAAAATTGTAAAGGTGTATATCACACGTACCGATACAGACTATCCCGCAATTTAATTGTTTTTACCCCAAGGGTGTAGATTGAATAGCGGAATAGAAAATATGATATAAAATTGGTGATTTTTCAATAGCACATGTGAACACAGCAGTGTCTTATATCAGTCAGCTCTGCTGCAGGCTATGAAGGGAAAAAAAAAAAGAAAATTCCCCTTTAAGTTTGTAGTTTTTAAATAGATTAGTACAGACTATGCCACAATTTAATTTTTTTAACCCAAAAGGGTGTATATTGAATAGTGGAATAGAAAAAAGTGTATACATTTTAAAATCACTCAATAATAGCACATGTGAACACAGCAGTGTATTATCACAGTCAGCAGCACTGAAGGAAAAATGCTGCACACAACTGACTGATAAAAAATATTTTTTTCTCCCTCCTCCTCAGCGGGCAAAAAGATTGTGTTCACTGCAACACCCCACACAGCAAAATCAATGTAGAACACTGACCCTGCCTATTCTCCAGCCTCGCCCTAAAATGCCCTAATATCTCGCCCTGCCTGTACTCCGACCTGACCCTGAATTCTTTTCGGACACAATATAATTTTTCACTGTCTGTCCCTAATCAGCAGCCAGCACGTATGATGTGTGCTCTCTCCCTAAACTACAGCAGAACGAAGCAGCGCGCTGGGGCTCTCGAACTTATAAAGACATGGTCACATGCTTCAGATGGCCAATCACAGCTACTAATACATTAGTAGGCATGGCTGGGATGGCTTAAGGCACACCAGTTAAACGCTTGTTGATTGGCTGTTGAAAGCCTGCCATTACATACAACCCCCGAAATAAAATGACCGAACATGGATTTTAAACCCGAACATACAGTAAAGTTTTCGGGTCCGTGTTCGGGTAACAAAAATCCAATTCGGTACGAACACGAATAATACAGTCCGTGTTCGCTCAACACTATTTATGAGGACTTTTTTTCATTGTCACTATCTGGAGTGAATGGTTGATTGCACTTTGCACTTTATTGTCAACTGTTCCACAGTATATGATTAGTGATTGTATCTTAGTGCCCCCTCACGCCTATATTACTATGATACGCATGATACGATGTATAAACAATTTACAGGTCCAAAACATCAGATGAGGCACTTATTGCTATACTTATGGGGTTGAACTCCTATGCGAAAAATGGTTTCCTCCATTTCTTTTCTTCTTGGAACTGTAATTCCTAAACATTGAAGGACTACCAACCTCCACACAAATTAAAGAATGGGTAGTTGAACTCTCCTATTTACAGTGTATAAGGGAGGAAGTGAGGGCACCACAAATATGACCAACACATCTCAGCGTGGAAGCGTAGCTACATAATATTAAGCACGACCATTTGAGAAATATTGTATTACACTTATATATGATCCTATATTCCTATATCTGGGGACGACTGGTTGCAATCGAGGGAAAGATGAATGCGGCCAAGTACAGGGATATCCTGGACAAAAACCTTCTCCAGAGTGCTCTGGACCTCAGACTGGGCCGAAGGTTTACCTTCCAACAAGACAATGACCCTAAGCACACAGCTAAAATAACGAAGGAGTGGCTTCACAACAACTCCGTGACTATTCTTGAATGGCCCAGCCAGAGCCCTGACTTAAACCCAATTGAGCATCTCTGGAGAGACCTAAAAATGGCTGTCCACCAACGTTTACCATCCAACCTGACAGAGCTGGAGAGGATCTGCAAGGAGGAATGGCAGAGGATCCCCAAATCCAGGTGTGAAAGACTTGTTGCATCTTTCCCAAAAAGACTCCTGGCTGTTTTAGATCAAAAGGGGGCTTCTACTAAATACTGAGCAAAGGGTCTGAATACTTAGGACCATGTGATATTTCAGTTTTTCTTTTTTAATAAATCTGCAACAATGTCAACAATTCTGTGTTTTTCTGTCAGTATGGGGTGCTATGTGTACATTCATGAGGAAGAAGAATGAACTTAAATGATTTTAGCAAATGGCTGCAATATAACAAAGAGTGAAAAATTTAAGGGGGTCTGAATACTTTCCGTACCCACTGTATGTTATTGCTGTCTTCATCCTTATATCCTGACACAAAGAAGGGGATTTACTAAAACTTCTTCACACAGGATCTGGTGCATCTGTACATAGTACCTTATCAGCTTCTTGGTTTTATTGTCAAAGCCTAATTGAACAAGCTGACATTAGAAGCTGATTGGTTTCAATGTGCAGCTGCACCAGTTTTAGTAAATCTCCTTCATAGGCACCATAAATGAGGGAAAATCCCCACAGTATAGACCCAGGCACCAATAATAATTCCACAGAGTAAAGAGCATAGTAGTCCTTCTTGACATTATTGTTTTTTTGTCTGTCCTTTAAGGAGTTTTAACATTATTTATAGTTCAACTAAAGGGGACTTGAAGCTGAGAGAAAATGAAATAAGTCTTAATTTGGTTTTATTGTATTTCCTAAACTGTGTTTGATCAGTTTGGATGACTTGAGGGGATAAGTACTATTTTTTTTAGATTAGTTTGGATAAGTCACTGGCATCAGTGAAAGTAATGATGGTTTTAGGCAGATGCTAAGTGGCCACTGGTGAACATAAGGAACAAAGAAATTAAGTGTTATGGCTGTAAAAGGGTGATAGGGAAGTGTTATGAATGCTGAAGGCAGCTGTAACACTTCTCAACCAATCATTTCAAAACCACCTCTCAACAGATAATTTCATACATGTATAACAATATCAAAGGAAATTATAGCTAAAAAAATCAGTGGTGGAAAGCTAGTAATTCATATTATTTTACTGACCATAACGTGATATCAGGGGTATCCAAACAGCAATGGATTTTTAACTTACAAGGTACATTTAGTTTTTTCTGTTTACATTTCTATTTTTTTTTACTCTGACATGAATATTTAATTATTTTTTTGTGAAGATATTTTACTTAACCACTTAAGGACCGCCCGCTGCAGATTTACTGTGGCATGCTGGCCCTCTTGCACGAACCAACATAGCTCTACGTCTGTCACGTGCCTGCAGCTACTCCCACCCCACTCGGCAGCAGGGACTCTGATGTATGGGGCCGGTGGCTCTGATTGCCGCCGGGTCCCCACGTTCGTTCCCCGCTGAGAGAGAAGGACGGTGAGCTGTTGTAAACACAGCTGACCGTTCTTCTCTCTGGAATGATCACAGAGCGCCAGTGATCCTTCTATGTATGATCACAGGTCTCTGTGATCATTTTAAAAGCCCAACCCCCATACATTTAGAAATACTCCCCTAGGCTTACATTTAACCCCTTGATCACCCACTGTGTTAGCCCCTTCCCTGACAGTGTCCTTATTACAGTAACAGTGCATATTTTTAGCACTGATTACTGTAGTAATGTCACTAGTCCCCCCAAAAGATTCAAAAATGTCAGTTAGGGGTCCGATCTGTCCGCCGCAATGTCGTAGTCCCGCTAAAAATCGCAGATCGCCGCCATTACTAGTAAAAAAAAACAATAAAAATTACATCAATTTTTCCCGTAGTTAGTAGACGCGATAACTTTTGCACAAACCAATCAAAATACGCTTATTGCGATTGCGATGTAGCAGTAAACAAATTGGCCTAAAATGTTAAAAAATTCTGATTTTTGATTTTTCTTTGTTAAGGTTATATAGCAGAATGTGAAAAATATTGTTTTTTTTTTTTCAGAATTGTCGCTCTTTTTTTGTTTATAGCGCAAAAAATAAAAATTGCAGAGGTGATTAAATGCCACCAAAAGAAGCTCTATTTGTGGGAAAAAGAGGACATCAATTTTATTTAGGTACAGCGTCGCACGACCGTGCAATTGTCCATTAAAGTAACACAGTGCCGAATCGCACAAAATGGCCTGGTCATTAAGGGGGAAAATCCATCCAGTCCAGAAGTGGTTAATGAATATGCAACCCAGGAGACACTGCAGCTAGTGATGAGCTGAACACCCCCCTGTTCAGTTTGCACAGAACATCTCAAACAGGGGAAATGTTCTTGCAAACATGCAAACTCCATTAAAGTCTATGGGACATGAACATGAAAAATCAAAAGTCCTAATTTTAAAGGCTTAAAGGCAAGTTAGTGGCCCAAAAAAGTGTATGGGGACCTGGGTACTGTAATTTTTTTAAATTGTTTTTACAGGAGCAGTGATTTTAATAATACTTAAAGTGAAACAATAAAAATGAAAAGTTCCTTTAAATATCATGCCTGGGGGGGCTCCCTTAATGTGCCTGTAAAATGGCGCATTTGTGCAATGTTTCTAGCTGCAGCAATACTGACATTTCTAAAGGAAAAATATATAATTTAAACTTGCTCGTGGCTGTAATATATTGTCGGCTCCCGGCAATACAGATTAAAAAAAATGAAAAAAAAAAAAAAAAACAGCGTGGAGTTCCCCCTAAAATCCATACCAGACCCTTATCAGAGCACAAAGCCTGCCTGGCTGGCCAGGATAGGGGTGGGGGTGAGCGAGTGCCCCCCCTCCTGAACCATACCAGGCCACATGCCCTCAGCATGGGGGGGTGGGTGCTTTGGGGCAGGGGGGTCCTGGGCTGTGGTGGTCTGCGGGGGGAGGCTTATCAGAATATGGAAGCCCCCTTTAACAAGGGGACCCCTAGATCCCGGCCCCCCTATGTGAATGGGTATTGCGTACATCATACCCCTACCCATTCACCAAAAAAAAGGTGTACAAAAAATAAGGACAAAAGCCAGTTTTGGAAAAATATTTTATTAAAAAATAAAATGTAATTTATTCACTGCACCTGAGCAGTGCATTGTGGGGTGGCTTGGGACATTAGGTCACTGTAAAAGAGCTGTCAAAATCAAAACAAAACTCATTCGGCACGAAGCGTCCGTAGAAGCAGGAGCTTCCTTTTTTTTCAATTTGATTGATCTGATCATCGGGGACACTATTTTTTTCTTTTTTAATAAAAGAATTTTCCAAAACTGGCTTTTGTCATTATTTTTTTTTTACACTTTGGTGAATGGGTAGGGGTACGATGTACCTGATACCCATTCACATGGGGGGGCAGGATCTGGGGGTCTCCTTCCAGATTCCGATAAGCCTCCCCCCCACAGACCCCCACAACCACAGCCCAGAGTTGTGGGGAAGACACCCCTGTCCCCATCCCCCCATGTTGAGGGCATGTGGCCTGGTATGGTTTAGGGGGGGCACTCGCTTGCCCCCACCCCCATCCTGGGCAGCCAGGCTTTGTGCTCAGATAAGGGTCTGGTATGGATTTTAGGGGGAACCCCACCCCATTTTTTTCGTTTTGGCGCCGGGTTCCCCTTACAATCCATACCAGACCCGAGGGGCCTGGTATGGACTGGGGGGGGGGGCCCGTGCCATTTTTTTTCCAGCAATACTGACATAAACTGATATAAACTGAAGTGCCTATATATATATATATATATATATATATATATATATATATATATATATATATAAATTTGTGGTATACAATGCACTAGCTGATCTCAACTAACTGTAAAAAGCAAAAATGTCTCTCCCTGCTAGCAATGTATTATTAAATATAAAATTCCACTTACAAATCACCCGCTGGCCAAGGGATTTGAAACCACAACCATCGCAATTACAGGCCTGGTATTCTACCAGCTACGCCACCGACAAGTACGCTTAGGTTTAAACACACTTTCCCTGTCTAACTAACTAACTAACTGTAATGTTCATGCGTTTTTGGTTGTGGATGGATTTACAGCTGCAGAATTATTACACTCAGTAGCCTTGTAGAGAATCTGTTGAACAGCATATCCAACTCTCAGGACTTCATCACCGTGTACAGCCTGTTATATACTATATATATATTAATAGATGTTTAATGGAGGAATAGAGTATATGAGGATATATAGATGAGAGACAGGCTATTGTATGGTGAGCACTAGAAGTAGTATAGGAGAGATGCAGGTGATGGTAAGCAGATAGGTTCTGATGTCAAGTATAGTGCAGATGGTAAGAGGACACAGATGGAGTATACTTTAGACAGAGTAACCTAGTGCAAGGATAGTTCAAGGTAGTCCCAAGAGCTAACAGTCTTATGCAGATGATAGTGAATAGATAGATACAGATAGTCTTGGTAATTGCAGTAGATGACAGTAGGAGATTGGTTAGTAAGAATCCCCTGCGGGGTACTTATCACTTAGATAGGTTAGGAATAACAGTGTCCATAGGAGAGGGGTGATCCCGTAGCGGGATACGGATCACCAGCGAGGTTTCCGGCTTTAGTTCAGCAAGGAAGGTATGTCAGCAGCTCCGACTTCTCAGGCGTAGGTGCGATGAACATGTGGGTTTGAACGAGCGATGAGTGAGAGCAAACCGGCGATTGAAATAGCCGCTCATAGCGGCGCTCGGCAGTGATGTCATCCGGTCTTAAAGGTGTATGCGTCCTTTGTATGTACAAGATGGGACGCAAAGAGAGGAGAAATATAGGAACAAGGGTACCATAGGTACCGGAACATTACACTAACTCCTATCTCACCCTACACACAGTGGATGAGATAAAAATTAGGGATAGTGTGTTCAGCTTAAGCAGGCTTAATGGTGGCTTAGGTAGTAGAATACCAGGCTTGCAATGAGAGAGAGCTGTGAGTTTGATTCCCCAGGCCAGTGATTTATTTATTGGAATTCAGAGGTCAGAGTCCATGATAATGCGAGAAATCGAAGTTCCCGCAAAGAAGCCCATTTGTTCGTCATTCGACAAATGAGCGAACATCCAATGTTCGAGTCGAATGTATCTTCGACTCAAACTCAAAGCTCATCCCTAACTGCAGCTTTACTGCAAGTATATGTAAAACAATAGAACATTTACAAACAAATATCTCATGTCAGTGGTGTACTATAAGACAAATGGTGTTGTAACCTATACCAATCTGAATTAGCATACCATGGAGAAAAACAATTTTGGTTACCTATTGTATCCAGTGATTAAAAACCACAGCTGGGTCCTGAGCAGAATCAGTGCTGTCAGTGGCTCCTATATGAATGAAACCTGAAAGCAGTGATTGCAGGTTTTCTCATATACACATTTCAATAATATTATTGTTACAATATATTTTAATTAGTTCTTTTACATGCAGTTCAAAGGAGTGCCCTTTAATATGCACATCTCAGTTCTAGCACCCTTGCAGGTAAAAAAAGAAAACGTTTTTTATTCAAATATTTTCTTCATTATTAACTTTTTAACCATTGGTTAACCTTAAAGTGATTGTAAAGGCAGAAGGTTTTTTATTTTAATGCATTCTATACATTAAGATGAAAAACCTTCTGTGTGCAGCAGCCCCCCTAATACTTATCAGAGCCCCATCTAGATTCAGCGATGTTGGAGCAGTGTCTCGGCTGCCCATGATGACCTCCCTCCTCATTGGCTCCAGTGCTGTCAATTAAAGTCAGTCAGCCAATGAGAAGAGAAAGATGGTAGGGCCAAGCTGGACCGCAGCTCTATGTCTTAATGAACACACGAAGCTGTGACTTGGCTTAGGTGCCCCCATAGCAAGTTGCTTGCTGTAGGGGCACTCAACAAGGGGGAGGTGCCAGGAACAACGAAGAGGGACCCGAGGAGAGGAGGATCCAGGCTGCTCTGTGCAAAACCATTTCACAGAGCAGGTAAGTATACCATCTTTGTTTGTTTTTTAACTAAAAAAAGACAAGATTTTACAATCACTTTATTTTATCACCTATCGACTCTGACTTATTCTTCTTTTACCAGAACTCTGACTCTTTCATCTCCTTCTTCTGTTCAAGTGTATGTCTAGTCAAAATATTTTTTTAGTTTTGTATAGAGTGGGGAAGGATTATAAATCCTGACAGGTTTTTAATGATTTGTTTTATTTATTTAAGCAAAGTAAGGAAAGGTTAGAGTCCCCAACGGCTGTTTTCATGTTGCAGATTTACCCTAACCTTGTGTCTGGTAAAACTACTCTAAATTTCTTTAACGGAATCCTGTAAAGTATGATTTCTACTCCTACCCTACCCTTGCCAAAATTAAAAAACAAGTTCCAGCTGGACATACCATTAAACTTTTCTTTTCTTTTTAACATTTACATTTAAACATTTTTATTTTTGCGTAAATGGCTTGCTCTGTTAGATAATTATTGCAAAGTTGTTTTAGTCATATACAACTTGTCTTTTTACGTTTTGTCATATCAACCATCTGAATTTAAAACATTTATTCTAATTGAAGGCATTAGTAGACACGATTTACTAAGACAAGCGAAGAAGGGCAGTTTCATGCATTGCAATCTAATACATAGTACACTGATTTTGAGAACATACAGTATGGTCATATTTTGCCATGTGCACAAAACATTTACATACCTTCCATTCCTCTAAGGAATACAATGGAATGCGGGCATCAACATTTCAAATGAAAATTAAATCAATTTTTAAAAAAAAAATATAACAATGGGATTGGCTCATTCAGCCATGAAATTTGTTTTTGTGCCAAGCTACATGATATATAAAAAATCCTGTATGCTATGCTGTCATTGAAAAAAAATGTCAGAAGATCTACAGGCGTTTATGATAGAATCTCTATTCAAAGCTCCAGCATATTGTGTTTAAATGGTTGTGCATGTGCACAAAAGATATGCATGTGTTTAAACCAATACCTTTCTACAGAGGAATTTTTTTTCCGTTACTTTCAGTGATACTGATTTGCACATAATACAACTTTTGTGGTTAGACAGACCCAAAAACGTTGGCAAAAAAGTCACAACTTTTAAATATTATTTTTTTTTTTAGCTTTACCATGGTTTAGTCAAAAAGTGGAGCATATAGTGTATTAAAAGCAACTTATTAGTAAATACTGCATATTTAAGTTATAGCCTTTGCCCACTTGTGATTGCATTTTGGTTACATAGTAAACTCTGTTAGCATTGAAAAATAAATAATCTGTGTGCATTTATACAAATTATATTTACTCAGCTAAAAATGTTTTCTAACAGAATCGTAAATGCACTTTCCTTATCTGAACTAGTGCATCTGGTGGAATTTTGTAGCTGTATCTTCTATACCATACACATGTTTAGTGACTACTGTGATCTTTTTAAAAATATTTTTAAATGTATTAATAGATAACTTATAATGTTAGTTGTCCTGATATTATTCTTTCAACTAAAAATTCTTCATATTCCTTATCTGTGTCATGCTAAAAGAGGTGTCCTCCTTAATTCCAGTTCTCCCATTTTCATTTGGAATGTTCATTTTTTTAACTTTGCCTTTTGGCTTGATATATTTTCAACTTCCTTGTTCATCTGCATGTAGTAGTTTCTCTATTAATTTTCTAATAGTATCATGGTTTACTGTCAATTAGCCTGCACTGTAGCTGCATGTTCATTTTTCTCATCCACTTCCTGCTACAATTTAACAAAGAGAACTGCGGTTGATTGTGCTCCCCATTCACTGCTTAAAATTTAGAGACTGAAATGACTTATTAATACAATTCACTATTTTTTGGACTGGCTAAAGGTGGAGCTGACAGCATAGTCTGAGCATAGGCAGGTTTAAAATTCCTAAATTTTTTGAAGGATTAATGAGTCCACTGTGTAGCAAATCTCTTTGGATGTGCTTTTCAGTTATTTCAACCACTTCCATACAGAGCAGTTAGACCCTCTTCTTGCCCAGACCAATTTTCAGCTTTCAGCACTCTCACACTTTGAATGACAATTGCTCAGTCAAGCTACACTGTAACCAAACAACATTTTTATCATTTTTTTCACACAAATAGAGCTTTCTTTTGGTGGCATTTGATCACAACTGGGTTTTTTTTGTGATATAAGCAAAAAAAGACCAAAAATTTTTGAAAAAAAAACACCTTTTTTTTAGTTTCTAAAATTTTGCAAAAAATTAATTTTTCTTCATACATTTGGGCCAAATTTTATACTGATACATATCTCTGGTAAAATTAACCCACATTAGTGTATATTATTTAGTCTGTGTGAAAGTTATTGAGTCTAGAAGCTATGGTACTGTAACAATCACGTAATTACCCGTATGGATCCCAGCTGCGGAAGTCAACCACTCAGTAACGGAGCTATGTTTACCAATGTGAGCTTTGGTCATACAGGCTACAGTAACATCACAGTGAGACTTTTTTAGCAGAGTAAACAATTTAGATCAAGGCAATATACTTGCTGTTAGCTGAATTAATCGGAAACTGCAGTTTAGCTGAAATTGTAGTACACTGTTCTGCCAGTAGATGGAGCAGTGATCCAAGAAGTCGTGTAGAAAGGAGGAAGGACGGAGGCAGTCTAATACAGTCACAGGTGATGAACGGCTTGAGGGAGCAGATCATCGGCATCTGATGGGTTGCTGAGACACTGAGGGAATGAAGTTCACGCCTTAAGTAAAGGATGGGTGGGGCCACACATGGAACAAGGAACAGGAAGTCAAGTAACATGGAACGAGGAACAGGAAGTCAGGTAAGTTTGTTACCCCCCCCCCAAAGAAACCCACCCCGGGGGTTAAGGTGTCTTTGGTTTATGAGGGTAACGTGAATGGAACCGACGAACGAGTATGGGAGCGTGAACATTAGAAGCATCCTCCCATGAATCCTCGTGAGGACCATAGGACTTCGAGCAAATTAAATACTGTAATTTCCTTCTTATAATTCTAGAATCCAAGATGGAGTGAACCACAAACTCTTCCTGTCCAGCAACTAGTACAGGGGGTTCTGGGGGTAATGTTCTATTTGGAAAATTGTTTGCTTTATGATGTTTGAGTAGTGAAATATGGAATGTCGGATAAATCTTTAAGTGAGTGGGTAGATGTAACCGCACAGCCGATGGATTAATAATTTTTTGAATAGCAAACGGTCCAATAAAGAGATTGCTGAATTTTCTACAAGGTGTATTGAGGCATAAATTCTTAGTGTATAGCCACAACAAGTCTCCAACTTTATAAGGAGGAGCGGGTCTCCGTCTAGTATCATAATACTTTTTTTGATGGAGTTGGGCTTGTGAAATATTCTTTTTTTAAGCGGTCATGGATATCCTGTAGGGATTGCAGATAATCCTGAGAAGCTGGATTGTTGGAGGGTAACATTTGTGATGGAAAAAACGATGGGTGGTACCCATAATTTGCGAAGAAAGGGGTTTGTTCTGTAGTGCAGCTAATCATATTATTGTACGCAAACTCCGCAAGAGGAATTAATATATGCCAATCATCCTGTAGATGAGTACAATAGCAACAAATGTATTGTTCCAAAACTCTATTAAGTCGCTCTGTCTGCCCATTTGTCTGGGGATGATACACACTGGAATATTGATGTTCAATTTGAAGAGCAGAACAGAGGGATCTCTAAAATTTTGAAACAAACTGTAAACCTCTGTCAGAGCGTAAAGAGAATGGGAGACCATGTAATCTCACTATTTCTCCAATAAAGGCTGTAGCAGTTTCCTTTGCTTTGGGAAGTTTTTTAAGCGGAATGAAATGAGCAATTTTAGTAAAGGTATCCACCACAACAAACACTGTGGTGTAACCGCCTGAAGAGGGTAAATCCACAACAAAATCCATGGAAAGAGCCTCCCAAGGTTTACTTGGTATGGGTGAGTTAATAAGCAGAACAAATGGTGAACCAGTGTCATGTTTGGACCGTGCACAGGTTTCACAGGAACCAACATAATTTCGAACAGTCTGGTACAACCCAGGCCACCAATAATCTCTTTGTATTCCAAATTAATCCAGTAATTCCAAAGTTTTCCGTACCCCGGGATGTCCAGCGAGAGGGAGATCATGGTTGATATGCAAAATCTTACTGCAGAGTGTTGTGGGAACTTAGAGTTTTGACCCTTTATAAAGAATCCCTTCATCATCACTCTGTAACTTTATTTTGGGTTGTTCCTGTAAGAGGGCTTGTTTAAACTCTTCTTTGAGTCCAAAACGTTAATGAATTTCTCTTGTGGTATTATGTTATTGTAAGAAGAATTGGAGGATGACCCTTCAACTAGTCTGGATAGTGTATCAGCCTTACCACTCTTAGATCCTGGTCTATACGTTATGTTGAAATTAAATCTATCAAAAAAGAACGCCCATCTTATCTGTCTGGCGGATAAAGTTCTACATCGCTGTATGTACTGTAAGTTACTATGATCGGAGTAGATAATTATCGGTAGCACAGTACCCTGTAATAAATGATGCCAATTCTCTAAAGAAGCCTTAATGGCTAGAAGTTCTTTTTCACCAATTGGGTAATTCTGTTCTGGGCCGGTTAATGTGCGGGAAAAGAATTCAACTGCATGTATTGGTGAGGAAGAGTTGGGTCTTTGGGATAGTACTGCTCCGATTGCAACCTGAGAGGCGTCAACCTCAGGTAATCTGAGAATAGGTGCAGAAGAGAATCTGGTTTTGAGTTCTAGGAACGCCTCTTGGGCTTGGCTATTCCATAGAAATTTGGTTTTACTACTGGTTAAGAGGGTCAAAGGTCTAGCAATGTGGGAGAAATTCCGTATGAACTTTCTATAAAAATTGGAGAATCCCGGAAACTTTTGAACTGCCTTTCTATTGGTTGGTGTTGGCCAGTTCAATATACAATCAACCTTGTTGTTTTGCATCTGAATTCCTTCCCTGGAAATGGAGTAACCAAGGAAGGAGATCTTTTCAGCTTCAAAGATACATTTCTCAAGCTTGGCATACAAGTTGTGAGCTCTTAACCTAGCCAATACCCATCTAACATGTCTGCAATGGTCTTGAAGGTTGTTGGAATAAATCAATATGTCATCAAGATAAACAACCACGCAGATGTCTAGGTGGTCTCGAAAAACATCATTGATGAAATATTGGAAAGTTGCGGGGGCGTTTGAGAGGCCAAATGGCATCACTGAGTACTCATATAAGCCGTACCGAGTTCGGAAAGCTGTCTTCCATTCATCACCTTCTTTGATGTGGATGAGATTGTAAGCACCCTTTAAATCAAGCTTTGTGAAAATTGTAGCTTCCTGAAGTTCAGGAATTAATGGAAGTGGGTACCTGTTCTTAATTGTAAGTTTATTCAATTGTCTGTAGTCTATTATAGGCCGCAGACTTCCATCCTTGTTACGGACAAAAAACATTGCGGCCCCTGCAGGTGAAGTGAAGGGCCGTATAAACCCTTTCTTCAAGTTCTCATCAAGGTATTGTTTTAAATGTACCAACTCAGATTGTGAAAGGGGGTAAATGTGTCTGAATGGTATCTTACTGTCTTGTAGAAGTTGTATGGGGTGGTAGTGCTTCAGCCTTCTTTTTAGAGAAGACATCACTGAAATCCATATAGGGAGGTGGTATTGAGGTTTTCGTCTCTACGTTGTTTAACGCATATGCGGGGTATGTGTTGAGGGAGATTAAACAGGTCTCCTTGAAATACAAGGAATTGAATTGCAAGCTGAGGGACTCCCAGAGAAAAGTGGGTTTATGTGTTAATAGCCAGGGTAGGCCTAAAATGATCGGGAAGCGGGGAGAAGATATGATGTCAAATGATATCAATTCCCTGTGATTGTTCATGATTATAGTCAGGATTGGTTGTGTTTGTTTTGTGACAGGACCTGTATTTAATACTGTGTCATCAATAACCCTCACGGACACAGGCACTGTCTTATGCATAAATTAAATTTTATTACATGATACTATAGTGGTATCAATGAAATTCTCTGTGGCGCCTGTATCGACCAGAGCATTGACATTAATCCTTTTTTGATCCCACTGTAAAGTTAAGCAAATAGTAATGTAGTTAGGCTGCATACTATGTGATGTATCAGACTGACTAACAGAGAGTAACTCACCCCTAGGTTTTTGTTTAAGGATTGGACATGATTCTATGGTATGCCCAGGTGCTGTGCAATACATGCATAAATGCAATTCTTTTCTTCTAGCCCTTTCCATGGGAGTCAATGGCCCACGAATGGAGCAAATCTCCATAGGTACTTCAGATTCAACATAGGTAGGTTTAAATGGAATGTAGCTGGAAACAGACACCGTCTCAGCCTTCCTTTCTCTAATCCGCCTGTCAATTGATATGCAAATTTTAATCAATGGCTCTAAGGAAGGAGGTAGATCAATGCGGGCTAGTTCATCCTTAATGGTTTCTGAAAGTCCGATTCGGAACTGGTTTCGAAGCGCACAGTCATTCCACTGACAATCAGTAGCCCAGAGTTTAAACTCTGCAACATAATCCTCAACAGGCTTCTTGCCCTGTTTTAGGGAACGAAGTGCAGTTTCTGCAGTGGATTGTTTACTGGGGTCATCGTAAAGAAGCGCCAAGGCGGTACAAAAAGCAGGGAATGACTCTAGTATGAGGTCATTCTTCTGAAGAAAAATGTTGGCCCAAGCTCTGGGCTCCCCCCTTAAGTAAGAGATGGTTGTGCAAACTTTAATTCTATCGCTAGAATAATAATACTAATAGAGACGAGGACCAATGCGCTACCTGAGGAGTTTGATAGAAGAAAACAAACAATCCCAAAACATAGTCCCCACCGTGAATTGCAATGTGTATGGTGAACAAGATCGGCACTATTTCAAAAAATAGAATCAAGTGTATATATAAATCTGTGTTAAATCAAACACAATATAACGATGATACATCAAAACAATGATGCTGTGAATAAATCAAAATGTGAAACAATAAAAATAACTACAAATATGCTCAATGTCCAAAAAATCGTGAACCAATGTTGCTTACAAAATAAATGACCAAAGTCAATCCATGTAATATGCAGATTCAGGGTGAAATAAATGTCCAAAATAACTGTGCTAAAACATAAAGTCCTATGTGCGTGAACCAATCTTCAAAAAACTGTCAAAATCGATCATTGGTGAAGTGAAGATACAATAAAATGTCGGTCCAATCTCGGTGCTGTATAGTGTGTAGTGGCTGCTTACCTCAAACACACAATGAAAGTGCATGTGTGTAATCCAAAATCCAGGCTCTGTGCTCCAAACCAAGCTCCACAGATGATCCTCTCAGATGGATGGATGGTGTGATCCCTGTAGTCAGTAGTGGGCAAATCTCCTGACACAATGTGGGTCCTCCGCTGTGCAACTGTATGTTATAGGCACCAATCAAGCCTGTAGCAAACAGAAGAGTGACAGAACAATCATGCTTAGAAGAAAGCAAGGTTTAACAGCCTAGCCATATAGAGGGGCCCAACATCCAAGGAGCACCATCATGCATCCTAGCCACTTGCCTAGGCCCTTTTTTGACATTTGGTGTTTACAAGCTAAAATCAGTTGTTTTTGCTAGAAAACTACTTAGAACCCCCAAACATTATATATTTTTTTAGCAGAGACCCTAGAGAATAAAATGGAGATTATTGCAATATTTTTTATCACACCGTATTTGCGCAGCGGTCTTCCAAACGCAATTTTTTTGGAAAAAATTTACTTTTTTGAATTAAAAAATAAGAAACCAGTAAAGTTAGCCCAATTTTTTTCCATAATGTGAAAGATAATGTTATGACAAGTAAATAGATACCCAACATGTCATGCTTCAAAATTGCACACGCTCACGGAATGGAGACAAACTTTGGTACCTAAAAATCCCCATAGGCGACACTTTAAAAATTTCTACAGGTTGCCATCTTAGAGTTACAGAGGAGGTCTAGGGCTCAAATTATTGCTCTTGCTCTTGCCTGATCGTGGCGATACCTCACATGTGTGGTTTGAACATGGTTATGTGGACGGGGTTTCCATATGCGTTCGCTTCTGCGAGCGAGCTAACGGGGACAGGGCGCTTTAATTTTTTTTTTTACTATTTATTTTATTTATTATTTTTTATTTTTACACCATTTTAAAAAAAAAAATGATAATTTTTATTTCTGTTACAAGGAATGTAAACATTCCTTGTAATAAAAAATAGGCACGACAGGACCTCTTTTTTTGTGAGATCTGGGGACAAAAAGTCCTCAGATCTCACAAGTACACTAAAAGAAAGAAAAAATAAAAATAAAAAAAAAATAAAAAAAAGGGACCTTTAAACCGGTTGCTAGGGAACGACGTTTGCCATAGCTCTGGTCCTCCAAGACCATAGAGTCGAGTGAGGGCAAGCCTGCCCTCATTCGACATCCAGTCTGTGAGGATCCATCCCGGAAGAGTGATCTTGCGGCGAATCCGCTGCTGGGACCACCCTTATTGGAAAGCCAACTGTCCACCGTTTAAAAAAATACCAGGGTTATGGCAGATATCTGCTGCCATAACACCGGTATTTAGGTTTAAACGGAGGATGTATATATACATTGGACGGTTGGCAAGTGGCTAGGGACATAAATCACACACATAAATTCCTGACAACATATCACATTGTTGAACGCCCCTAACACATAGCATAATACATACCAAAATACATTCTGCTGAGCAAAGGATAAACAAAAAATTGTTTGTACTGGGCATTTCCTCCTGGGGTCCAGCGCCGTTGGCGTTTGCCGATTGGCCATTGGCGCTGCTGGTGTCTGCCTGGTTTTCAGTGCGGCATCTTTTAGGCTGAACTTCTTCCTCCTCTGATTCAGTTCCGGATGTAAAGCCTTCAAAGAGCTCACATTCTGAACCAGATTCAGAAATGGTTTTGGCATCGGAAAGTGAGAGCTCCCCGTTGCTCTCATCCGCCAGGGTTAATAATTGACAGGCCTCTTCGGCAGTGAAAACCTTTGGACTTGGACATGGTGGCTGTATGAAGGGTGACAGGTACTCGGGTACTTTCCTGGGCAGGTGACAGGCAGGTGACAGGTACTCTGGTACTAAAAAGCAGGTGGCAGGTACTCGGGTACTCCGATAGGCAGGTGACAGGTACTCGGGTACTCTGATGGGCAGGTGACAGGCAGGTGATAGGTACTGATGGGTACTGATGAGTAGTACTAATACTGATAGGTGATACTGATACTGTACTGATGGGTACTGATGGGTACTGATGAGTAGTACTAATACTGATAGGTGATGCTGATACTGTACTGATAGGTACTGATGGGTACTGATGAGTACTGATGAGTAGGCGGCAAGTACTCGGGTACTTCAGGCGTCAGGTACTGTGATGAGCAGGTGGAAGATACTTGGGTACTCTGATGGGTAGGTGACAGTTACTCGGGTACTCTGATGGGTAGGTGACAGGTACTCGGGTACTCTGATGGGTAGGTGACAGGTACTCGGGTTCTCTGATGGGTAGGTAACAGGTACTCAGGTACTACGATGACAGGTACTCCGATGATGGGTACTCGGGTACTCCGGTGACAGGTACTCAAAGTACCCGAGTACCTATCATCAGAGTACCCGAGTACCTGTCATCAGAGTACCCGAGTACCTGTCATCAGAGTACCTGAATACCTGTCACCAGCCCATCAGAGTACCCGAGTACTTGTCATCAGAGTACCTGATGGGCTGGTGACAGTTACTCGGGTACTCTGATGGGCTGGTGACAGGTACTCGGGTACTTTGATGGGCTAGTGACAGGTACTTTGATGGGCTAGTGACAGGTACTTTGATGGGCTAGTAACAGGTGCTCTTTATTGGGGGGGGCAATCAGTGTGTTTTGGGGTGCACTGTAATTGGTAACTAGCTGTTACCACAATCTCCTCCTCACACAGGATCAGTGTGTGAGGAGGAGAACACGGTGACAGCTAGTTACCGTGTTCTCTGTTGACATTCTGTGACCGACTGTGATTGACACAGCCGATCACGTGGTAAACAGCCAATTTCATTGGCTGTTTACCTTGATCTGGGTTGGGCTCAGTCTGAGGGACGAGCCTCACCCCCGATCGCCGCGCTGCGCGCCCCCCGGGGGCGCGCGGTATTGGCGAGAGCGGGCGGATGTCATATGACGGCCGCCCGGATCGGTAAAGACTTCCTGCCGGCATCAATTGTCTATACGCCGGTAGGGAAGTGGTTAAATGGTTTGTCAACATAGTGTCCAACCTATTGCTTTTAAAGCGGAGTTCCGGCCACAAACATTTTTTTTACCTAAAAATAGCCCCCTAATCCTAAGCTAGTATACTAATACTATTCCCACATTACAGTAGAGTACAGTAAATGAATATAGATAAAATCTTACCTTTAAAATTGATTGAAGAGCGCGGCCATCTCCGGTGTGGGTGTCTGAAGGCGCGGTGTCCCCCGCTGTGTCCTTCTTCCTGGTTTCAGCTACCCAGAATGCTGATCCCAATCTTGCGCTGTAGATTGCGATCGGCAATCAGAGTAGAGGCCGGCCATTCCCATTGCATCTTGGGATTGATGACGCTCATCTCCCAGGATGTAATGTGGATTTGGTGCATTTTGAGCCATACAGAATAATAGCTCAAATCGCACTGCTGAAGAATCATATGTAATTTGAACAGGAATGCAGTGCAATTCCAGCTCAGAATCGCATGTGGTTCCCGCAGCGCATGGTGTGAACCGGGACTTAAGGATAAGTTTACCTTTCAGAGCATGTTATACATTACACCTATAATTTGGGTATAACATATAACATGTTCCAGACCTCCCCGCCCCGGACCCTTGATCCTCCCTCGTGACAGCAGGCAGGGGTTCTTGTCCCCACACCCACTGTCACATTTTGAAAATAGAGCAACATTGCTACACCCCCACAGCTTCATCATTCATTCACAGCAATTTGTGAATGAGAGAGCTACAAGTACTGTCATCCATTGTGGCTGACAGCTTATAGTTCTCAATGGACTGCAAAGGTGCTGGAGCACTCATAGTTCATTCACAGGTCCTGCAACTAATAAACAGTCAGCCTGTATCAGAGGTACGGGCTAAATGCTGCAGTACTTGTCTGGAGGATCCTGACATTGCAATCCTGTACCACTGATCACGGGTACAATGCTTTGCAGGCTCCTAAGAAAACATTTTTAAAAATGCATATTTTTTGCTGCTGATTTTTCAAAAGTTTAACCTAATCTTTAAGATAAAATGTGTTTTTATTTTGTTTCTTTTGGATCACCTGATATATGTTTGAGCTGTGTTCATGAGGCAGGGGTTGAGTTAATTCCTGACATGTTCATGCTTTTTTTTCGAGGTCCAGAACCAGATTTCCTCTGTATTGTTTTGAGAGAAATTTAAATTATGACTGCACTGTAGGTCCACAATCTGGTCAATTCTTTTTTTTTTTTTTTTTCATTTAAAATTGAATGACTATGCTAGCTTTGGTGCATGCAGTTGCATTATGTGCAAAATGTTCTTGTAGAGTGTGCTGTATTTTCTGAACCAGGTCCAGGCCTCTCCATAAGGAGTCATTGAGGGACCACCTGCCATAATTTGGCCTATCATGAATGGAAGTCAGAGTGAGTTAAGCCCCGTACACACGAGTAGAAATTTGGCCGGGAAATTTCGTCCGACGACCGATCTGCCGATTTTCGGCTTGTTAGTATGTTGCTTCCGACAACCGACTCTGACTTTTCGGCCGAAAAAATTCTGGTGTGCAGGCTATATAATTTTTGTCGACCGTCAACACAATGTCCGATTTTCCTGCAGTCAGTACAGATTTCGTCAGACAAAAATCTAAAATCGGAACACGCATGATCGGAAGCAAATAAAGACCCGGAAGAATTTTGTCAAGAAAACTAGCCATTGTATCAAGAAAGAACTTTCGTCTCGCGGCAGGCAAAGAAAATTTTTAAATGCGGTGCACATGCTCATCTTGGTTAGTTTGAGAAGAAGGAAGCAGCTGATCATAATTCTATACTTTAGAATTAAAGAGGCATTTGTTCTGTTATAAAGATGATAATGATTTGGCTATTCTATATGTTGTATGTATTTTTTTAAAAAGATTGTTAACTCTTCACCATTCTCAATGGTTTATGAATGGAAAATATCTAACTATTGATGTGTCCCTTTATTCATTTTTTCATTAATGTATAAAACATATATTGCTGCCTACTCCCAATATGCTCAATTATTACAAATAAAGATAGGCAAGTAGTTTTTTTTTTCACATTTTCTTTACTTTAGAAATAAATATATTCAAACATAAATATAGAGATACTCTCATTAGTAAAAATAGAACAGAAAAAAGGGCTTTACCTCCTCAAATAACTTATAAATAAATAATAATGGGTAACAGAAAAAACACATTATAAATTATTTTCATTTATAAATATGTGTAGTCATGTGACCATGGGGGTAGGTGGGGATCAGGGGCATATTACCACTGACTGCCATGTGGCTGTTGTGGCTGTTGTGGCTGTGGTGGCTGTGGTTGCTGTGGTGAAGGAGGTGGAGGGGGTGGCTGGTCATCTGACAGGTGCGTGTGTCCCTTGATTTTTCCTTGGACCCCTTTATTTAGCACCTGTAGTACTAGGATCTCTGCCATTTGGCGCTGTTCCTCACTCATCAGCCTCAATTTATTGGCTGTGAGAAAGCCAAATGAGTCAGCCTCATCTGGCTTTCTCTGCAGGGCCATAGAGGCCTGGCTGAGAAATGCAGCAGTGGCCTCCTCCAAATTTTTGTTTTTTTTGCTGCGTTTTTCCGGAGGCTGGGTGGTTACAGACTGATCCGATGCTGCCTCGCTTCCACTTGGCTCCTCCACATTGACACTTTCCTGTTGATGAAATTAACAAATTATTATAATGTTATAGTGTATATAAAATGTCATGTTTGTTTGATTAGTATAACCAAATAACAGACTTTACATTAAGGGTGAATTATTGGCTTGATAATATTTTTATTGCATCATTATCTTTATTGCAGACAATATATTGTTAAATGCTATACCAGTGTCAAGCTTGGCTCCAGTAAATCTTCCTCCTGGCTTGCAGCACATGAGCCCTCTGCCGAAGTGGAAGGGAGAGTCAACAGGGATGGCCTTGCTTCAGATTGTTCCGTCAGGAACCGCAGGCTCTCGAAATACCAGAGCCTTGGTATATATATCTCCTCTGTAGCAGCTCCTGGCTTCTCCGAATTCCTGATCTTGTTCAGCTCCCTTTTATAGGTGCTGCGCAGGTTTTGTATTTTTGTCTTGACATAATTGATGTCTGCATTAGGGCAAAATGGCTTGCATAAATCTGCCAATTTTTGATAAGCCTCATTTTTAAGTTGCTTGTTTGAGTAATCCCTACTCTTGACCTTCCACAAACAAGGCAACTTTCGGTATTCCTCAATGAATTGAGGCAAAAAGTCAGGTGACGTGAATTTGTCTACCATTATGTATATGCCTGCAAGACACAACACAACACAAAACATAGTAAAAGATCATGTATTTTGTCACAAAATAAAGATAGGCCCAATATAAGCTGTATAGGACCCAAAACACCCGTGCTCGAATCAAAAGTTGTACCTTTGTTTGTTCAGAAGAATTGTGGTTCGCCGATCGATCGTGCTCCTGGAAAAGATCTGTCCGATGGAAAATTTGCGAGCGAACGATCTGGCGTCCTTTAAATACAGTGCATGCGTCAGCTCCGCCTCCAATGGTGAGCTGACGCAGGGGCGTGTACGTGCTGAATATTAAGCTGCATGCGGCACACACACACGTGAGTCGGCGGAAGATTAGTGGAGGAGATGGCACAATCTGGGAGTTGCAGTGAAGGCCGCAGTGGTTGGGCTCATAAAAAAACCAAAGCCACACCTATGAGCAAGGGTGAGATGGTTGAGATGGTGGCCATAGTTGAAAAAAACGACTATGATGGCAAGCTGGAGAATTATGAAAGGCCCAACTCCAGAAAAGACCGAATTATTGAGAAGGTAATTTCATCTTTAAAGAAGATTTATGGTGTGGATCGATCCAAGGACCAAATCAGAAAAAGATGGTCAGATCTGAAACATCGGGAGCAAAAACAGCTAGGTCACATCCATCATATCCTGAAAAGAAGTAAGCAATAGTTGTGTTTAAGCAATATGTATTGGGTATATTTGGTGTATGTTGTATAGAAATGTATAGATACTATTGTATATGAAAACTTTACTTTTTAATTATTTTTTGTCATGTATGTATTTTATTTATATATTTATGATTTATTTGTATATTTTAAATTAAAAGACAGGAATCCACACTAAACTATATATGCATATTATTGCAAAGAATTTTCTTTACAAACTCATATTTGTTCCATATTGTTTTTTCACCTTTAAATAGGGAAAAAATGAAAAATGAAATTGAAAGAAAGACAACATATGAGGAGAAGGGTATCTACAATGCCTGCTCCATCCACATTGGATGAAGAAAATGAAGACATGGGCCCTGATGCAGCGACCCATTCCCAAAAAGGTAATTGTTTCCTATGCTGAGTAAATCATTAATGTCCCTACTTTTTAGGAGGTAACCATGTATATGTCAGAATATTTTCTGTGAAAATAGCTGTCAAGCAGTGCACCATGTCATAGCAAATTTCCCTCCTGTGAATTTTCTGACATGCCACATTTTTATTATGTAGATAATGATCAAGGAAAACACACTGTGGCCACTATGGAGGAAAGCAATGTGGCAAGTAGTCCAGAGTGCAGCATGGTGGAGTCAAGTGTGCAGCAAATCAGCATACCACCATAGCAACATCAAGGTTGGTAGGAATGTAATGTTTAGAAATGGGAGACAAAAAATATGTGATTTTGGGATGATTCTTTAACCTTCTATTGTATTTCAGACAAAATGGACATTCCAGATGTCCCAGAGGTTCCCTCATTTGAGCCATGGGATCTGTCACCTCCAGCCGGATCAGATCTGGAAATCTTTGCTCCAAGATCCCCTGCCATGATTCGACGTGAGTCTCCAAAAAAGAAGCTAACAGAACCAAGTGTTGGGGAGCCTGTTTTGTGCCCAAGTAAGTATTACAGTATTCTAATGTTGTTTCTAGTGTATTTCTAGTTTGGTGTATTTGATGTAATGCTTCAAAGGAACTACCTGTTTGCTACATTAGCAAGGTGTGAAACCATACAGTGCTAATGTACGTAGTATAAAGTGCATTACCATGGGGGGGGGGGGGGGAGAGGTGTAGTGAGCTGTTTGTGTCAACAGGTGGAATCGTTTATGAGCCACAGACACCAGTGTAAAGATAACATAATGTTTGCACTGTGTACTTTCATAGTAGTATGGGTGTCATAAGGGCAAGCAGGTTACACACAACAATTCACAGGGTAGGTACTAACTATTAATAAGTTTATGATGAACTTGACCCCAAATTTTCATATATTATGACCTCATTTAGTTGCTTGGCATGTACTTAATATATATTATTTTTTATTAACAGGTCATGTTATTCCTAGTTGTACAATTGCCATGTTGATGTTTTGCAGTGTTGCTCTGAACTTGAAAAAATTAAGTAGGCTGCAACAGCATTACAATGCAAAATACGTGACTTTGTTGACCTGCTTGCAAAATTGTAAGGTTATTTTTGTTGTTGTTTTTTTTTTTTGGTTTTAATTGGGATATTTTTGGTTTTCCAGATGTTCTTAAAAAATGTTATGGCCTATTTTTTGGCCAATACCTGATCATGTGCAAAAGGTGTCCCAAATTTTTTAAAATTTTTATACTGTTTTATACAGGGCTCCTAATGAGTTTTATAAGTAATAAATAAGAAGACTAGCAAGTGCACAGTGGCAATCAGTCTACACATATACAGGTTCTATTTAAAGGACTAGCACTCCTAAGATTCTATATGTCATTGAGATAGGTACTAGCACTTAGTGTATGGAGATCAGTGTAATATATAGTGTATCGCAGCTTCGTTTGTCCATTTCACTTTACATTACCTATATACAGTGGGTACGGTAAGTATTCAGACCCCCTTAAATTTTTCACTCTTTGTTATATTGCAGCCATTTGCTAAAATCATTTAAGTTCATTCTTCTTCCTCGTGAATGTACACATAGCACCCCATACTGACAGAAAAACACAGAATTGTTGACATTGTTGCAGATTTATTAAAAAAGAAAAACTGAAATATCACATGGTCCTAAGTATTCAGACCCTTTGCTGTGACACTCATATATTTAACTCAGGTGCTTTCCATTTCTTCTGATCATCCTTGAGATGGTTCTACACCTTCATTTGAGTCCAGCTGTGTTTGATTATACTGATTGGACTTGATTAGGAAAGCCACACACCTGTCTATATAAGACCTTCCAGATCACAATGCATGTCAGAGCAAATGAGAATCATGAGGTCAAAGGAACTGCCTGAAGAGCTCAGAGACAGAATTGTGGCAAGGCACATATCTGGCCAAGGTTACAAAAAGATTTCTGCTGCACTTAAGGTTCCTAAGAGCACAGTGGCCTCCATAATCCTCAAATGGAAGACGTTTGGGACGACCAGAACCCTTCCTAGAGCTGGCCATCCGGCCAAACTGAGCTATGGGGGGAGAAGAGCCTTGGTGAGAGAGGTAAAGAAGAACCCAAAGATCACTGTGGCTGAGCTCCAGAGATGCAGTCAGGAGATGGGAGAAAGTTGTAGAAAGTCAACCATCACTGCAGCCCTCCACCAGTCGGGGCTTTATGGCAGAGTGGGCCGACGGAAGCCTCTCCTCAGTGTAAGACACATGAAAGCCCGCATGGAGTTTGCTAAAAAAACACCTGAAGGACTCCAAGATGGTGAGAAATAAGATTCTCTGGTCTGATGAGACCAAAATAGAACTTTTTGGCCTTAATTCTAAGCGGTATGTGTGGAGAAAACCAGGCACTGCTCATCACCTGTCCAATACAGTCCCAACAGTGAAGCATGGTGGTGGCAGCATCATGCCGTGGAGGTGTTTTTCAGCTGCAGGGACAGGACGACTGGTTGCAATCGAGGGAAAGATGAATGCGGCCAAGTACAGGGATATCCTGGACAAAAACCTTCTCCAGAGTGCTCTGGACCTCCGACTGGGCCGAAGGTTTACCTTCCAACAAGACAATGACTCTAAGCACACAGCTAAAATAACGAAGGAGTGGCTTCACAACAACTCCGTGACTGTTCTTGAATGGCCCAACCAGAGCCCTGACTTAAACCCAATTGAGCATCTCTGGAGAGACCTAAAAATGTCTGTCCACCAACGTTTATCATCCAACCTGACAGAACTGGAGAGGATCTGCAAGGAGGAATGGCAGAGGATCCCCAAATCCAGGTGTGAAAGACTTGTTGCATCTTTCCCAAAAAGACTCCTGGCTGTATTAGATCAAAAGGGGGCTTCTACTAAATACTGAGCAAAGGGTCTGAATACTTAAGACCATGTGATATTTCAGTTTTTCTTTTTTAATAAATCTGCAACAATGTCAACAATTCTGTGTTTTTCTGTCAGTATGGGGTGCTATGTGTACATTCATGAGGAAGAAGAATGAACCTAAATGATTTTAGCAAATGGCTGCAATATAACAAAGATTAAAAAAGTTAAGGGGGTCTGAATACTTTCTGTACCCACTGTATAACACTTATATCTCTACACTGAGCAAGTTTCACATAACACTGACATCTCCTTACATTGGTGGGCAGTGAGAAGGATGACATAAATTAACACAACATAACAGGTGGAAGTAAGTTGTTATTACACTAATGTATTAATAAAAAATAAAATTATGGGGACCTTCTGGCCAATGACCACCAATGTAAGGTGACATTGGGTGGATGTTGGGTGTGACCTACTTTACAATGTGAGAGGGCTTTTCGAAATTAACTGGGGTGCTGAAGGCCCTGGTATTTTGGCCACCTAGCAATACCCCAGAGCTTTGAAATGTCATATTTTGCTTCTTACATTGTATATAAATTATATTAATCAATATACTTTACATATTGACCCAAATGCACACGTTTCTTCCAAAATGTAGATTATCTTTAGTGAAACATGTGGCGCTTAAAAATAATTACGATATAGTGACCTCGTGAATCAGTTAAGGTGTAATCTCACTATTGGAGCAACTGGTAAACCAAACACACATGGCCAAAATCGCATTTGAACAGCTGGGGAGAGACAACAGTAGATAAACAAACTGATGAATGTATTAACCCTTCAAAAGTCACACATATATAACACATGATGAACAAAAAACATGTTGATTTTGATATGTACCCAAAATATTAAAATACACACTGCAGAATAAATGCAAGATTTTTTAATTGCACAAATAAGATTATATTGATACAAATTAGACTGTATTGGGAAGGAATTGCTGCCAAGAAATGGCCCCTCTCCCCACAAAATATTCAACATATTGTTGTCAAACATCACGGGCACTTCTGGATGGCAAGCCAGAATGGACTACTTCCATAGGTGTCATTGGATCAACAGGCACACGTGGTTCAGCCTCTACACTCGGCCCTGGCATGGCAGGGTCACTCTCAATTGGCTGCAAACTGACATATGTCTCTGCATGCCTGCGCAAAAAATTATGCAAGATGCAGCAACAGAGGACCACATTATTATTTTTGGATAATGCCAGATGGATGGAGCTCAAGAAAAGTCGAAACCTATTTGACATTATCCCGAAGGCATTCTCCACCACTCTTCTAGCACGGGATAGGCGGTAATTGAAAATCCTTTGCTCGGGGGTGAGGTTTCTCATAGGGAATGGCTTCATAGGATGCTCACCAAGCGCAAAGGCATCATCAGCCACAAAAACAAAATTGAGACCCTCAATTGTTTGCTCCCTGGATGGCAAGTTGAGAGTGCCATTTTGAAGCTGCCGAGCAAACTCGGTTTGGTCAATGACTCCCCCATCAGAATTGCGGCCATTCTTTCCAATGTCCAAAAACAAAAATTCATAATTAGCATTGACAATTGCTAGCAAGACAATGCTAAAAAAACCTTTGTAATTGTAGTAATAGGATCCAGAATTAGGTGGTGGGACAATGCGGACATGCTTGCCATCAATAGCACCCCCACAATTGAGAAAATTCCACTGCTCCTAGAATTGGCTAGCAATTTCCTGCCACTGCTCTGCGTTGGACAGAAACTGTGGGGAAAAAATTTAAATACAATTAGTGCTTGAGCACATCACATTATTACACACACATTTGGCAGAAAAATGTTTATGCAACTTTAAGATAAGAACAACATGAAGGGAATCTTTAGCACTTTGGGGTATGACATCGACATACATTTATTTTTCACCTCCTAATGTCATAATATTGTAATTCACCAGCTACAGCTTTGGCATATGCTGACTTTTACATTTAGCATGGGTGGGTGGGTGGGTAAAACTATGCTTGTAAACATCATTAAGGGCTTGTGCCCACTGAACGTTTTTACATCAGAAATTAAACATACACAATCATAGGTTTGAATGGATGGACTGATGTCTTTAATAAACCTCATTAAACTATGTAAAAAAACATTTCTAAAGGAATAATTGTTTCTGGTAAAGTCAGAAAATGACCCAGATACAATATACTGTTAACAGGCTATGCGTTTAGGGACACATAGGAGAGAATGCTGGGGTGGTTACTGGGTCATTTTAAAAATGGTTAGGAAAATATATAGCTTTACTACTATGTGCATGAGGCCAGAGGGTAGTTACAAAATAATGACATCTGTAATTTGATGTACATCCAAAATTATCTAAATTAGGATGACATGACAAATACATGGAATGTAATATAAAAATCTGAAACATACCTTGATATAGTCCTTCTGCAAGACTTTAATGATAGCAGAGCAGGTCTCAGGGATGATGACTCCAAGAGCTTGGGGGAAGATGCCTGTGGTGAACTTGAGATCCTGCAGGCTTCTCCCTGTTGCAAGATATCTCAATGTTGCAATTAGCCTTTGCTCAGGATTAGAGTTGAGCGGACACCTGGATGTCCGTTTTCGGCGGGTTCGGCCGAACTTGAAAAAAAAGTCCGGGTCCGTGTCCCGGACTTTTTCCCAAACTTTACCCGGACACCGAACCCCATTGAAGTCAATGGGGACCCGAACTTTCAGGCACTAAAATGGCTCTAAAACACCAATGGAAAGGGCTAGAGTGCTGCAAATGGCAGCAAAACATAGTTAAGAGCATGGCGAGTGCTCTGCAAACAAATGTGGATAGGGAAATAACTTAAAACAACAAAAAAAACAGAAAAATAAAACAATGTTCTTCATCTGTGAAGGACGAGGCCCATATGGAGTAGGAGGGAGGTTGAGGTAATGGTGGATGTGGCGGTGTCATAGGCGTGCACACAGAATGTGCCGGGTGTGCCTGGGCACACCCTAATCACCTAGGGCACATTAGCATTATCGCTCTGTTTGCCAGTGAGGAGATGGGAAAGATCTCCCTCGGACCTGCTCTGCCATAAGAGAAGTGCCACACACTTCTATTTCACTTTGCCAGCAGGGAGAGTAATGTACCGGGGCCATTTACATGTAGGTGTATTTAAACTTTGGGGTGCACACCCTAATGCAATAGGCTGCGCACACCTATGGGCGGTGTAGGTGGAAGCGGCGGTAGAGGAGGACGAGGTAGCCAATACTGCTTTTTTTCAGTCATTTTAAATGAGGGTACACCCCAAAAGAGTGAGAAAGAGCAAAAATAGAACAATGGCTGGGTAAGGTCGGTATCCATCTCTATTCTGCACAAGGTACGGAAAAGTCCTGTGGGATCCATGCCTGATTCATTTTAATGAACGTGAGCTTGTCCACATTGTCTCTGGACAGGCGGCTGCGCTTGTCTGTGATAACGCCCCCAGCCGTGCTAAATACACGTTCAGATAATACACTGGCTGCAGGGCACGCCAGCACCTCCAAGGCGTAAAGGGCAAGCTCAGGCCATGTGCCCAATTTGGAGACCCAGAAGTTGAAGGGGGCAGACCCGTCATTCACTACATGTAGGCGTGTGCACACATACTGCTCCACCATGTTGGTGAAATGCTGCCTCCTGCTAAGACGTTCCATATGAGCTGCTGGTGCTGGTGCTGCTGTTTGTTGTGGCGTGCTGACAAAGCTTTTCCACATTTCGGCCATGCTAACCCTGCCTTCTGAGGTGCTGGCGGTGCCCTGGTTGCGTTGGCGACCTCTTCCTCCTCCTCCTCTGCCTTGGCCTTGTGCTTCCACTGTGGCCCCGCTGTCAGGTGGGAATGCCAGCAGCATCGCGTCTACCAGCGTGCGCTTGTACTCGTGCATCTTGCGATCGCGCTCCAGTGAGTGAATTAAGGACGGTACGTTGTCCTTGTAACGGGGATCCAGCAGCGTGGCCACCCAGTAATCAGCACAAGTTAGAATGTGGGCAACTCGGCGGTCGTTGTGGAGACACTGCAGCATGTAATCGCTCATGTGTGCCAGGCTGCCCAGAGGCAACGAAAGGCTGTCCTCTGTGGGAGGTGTATCGTCTGTGTCCTCTGTATCCCCCCAGCCACGCACCAGTGATGGCCATGAGCTGGCCTGGGTGCCACCCTGCTGTGAACATGGTTCCATCTCCTCCTCCATCTCCTCCTCCTCATCCTCCTCATCCTCCAGAACTGTGCCCCTGCTGGACAATTGTATCCCTGGCGTTTGTGTGTGCAGGAACCCACCCTCGGAGCCCCTTGCGAATGACTGCCCTGAAAGCCTTGGAAATGTTACCTCTTCATCCTCCTCCTCCTCTTCATCCTGTGCCACATCCTCTTCCATCATCGCCCGAATTGTTTTTTGAAGGAGGCATAGAAGTGGGATAGTTAAGCTGACAACGGCGTCATCGGCACTGGCCATGTTGGTGGAGTACTCAAAACAGTGCAACAAGGCACACAGGTCTCGCATGGAGGCCCAGTTATTGGTGGTGAAGTGGTGCTGTTCCGCAGAGCGACTCACGCGTGCGTGCTGCAGCTGAAACTCCACTATGGCCTGCTGCTGCTCGCACAGTCTTTCCAGCATGTGCAAGGTGGAGTTCCACCTTGTGGGCACGTCACATATGAGGCGGTGAGCGGGAAGGCCGAAGTTAAGCTGCAGCGCTGACAGACGAGCAGCAGCAAGGTGAGAACGCCAAAAGTGCGCAAAGACGGCCCGCACTTTCTGCAGCAGCTCTGGCATATCGGGGTAATTTTTAAGGAACCTCTGCACCACCAAATTCAGCACATGCGCCAGGCAAGGGATGTGCATCAAACCGGCTAGGCCCAGAGCTGCTATGAGATTTCGCCCATTATCTCACACCACCAGGCCGGGCTTGAGGCTCGCTGGCAGCAACCACTCATTTGTCTGCTGTTCCATGCTCCTCCACAACTCCTGCGCGGTGTGTGGTTTTTCCCCCAAACAGGCAAGTTTTAAAACTGCCTGCTGTCGTTTACCCCTGGCCGTGCTGAAGTTGGTGGTGAAGGTGTTACGCTGACCGGATGAGGAGGCGGTAGAGGATGAGGAAGCGGAATAGGAGGAGTTAGGAACAGGAGGCAAACTGAAGCGCCCTGCAATCCTCGGTGGTGGAAGGACATGCGCCAAATTGCTATCCGCCTCAGGCCCATCTGCCACTGCATTTACCCAGTGTGCCGTTAGGGAGATATATCGCCCCTGACCGTGCTTATTGGTCCACGTATCGGTAGTTAGGTGGACCTTGGCACAGATGGCGTTGCGCAGTGCACACCTGATTTTTTCCCCCACTTGGTTGTGCAGGGAAGGGATGGCTTGCCTGGAAAAGTAGTGGCGGCTGGGCACGACGTACTGTGGGACAGCCACCGACATAAGGTTTTTAAAACTGTGTGTCTCCACCAGAGGGAATGACAGCATTTCCAAGGCCAAGAATTTTGAAATGCTGGCATTCAGGGCCAGGGATCGCGGGTGGGTAGGGGGGTACTTCCTCTTCCTCTCAAGTGTTTTGGAGATGGAAAGCTGAACGCTTCCACGGGACATTGTGGAGATGGTTGGTGACCCAGGTGGTGGTGTTGCTGACAGATCGTCTGTTTGCGGGGTGGCAGGTGCCGGTATCACTACAGATGTGGATGGAGAGGCCGAGACTGCAGCAGAAGAGGAAGCAGGAGGAGCCAGAGACCTTTCTTGGTTTTGAAGGTGTCTACTCCACTGCAGCTCGTGCTTTGCACTTAGATGCCTGATCATGCAGGTTGTGCTCAGGTTGAGAAGGTTTATGCCTCGCTTCAGGCTCTGATTGCACAGGGTGCAAACCACTCGTGTCCTGTCATCAGCACATTTTCTGAAGAACTTCCACGCTAGAGAACTCCTTTGAGCTGGCTTTGGTGCGCTCGTTCTCTTGCTTGTTGGGCAGTAGCAGGCGTAGTGTCTAGGGCACGGCCGCTCCGCTTCTGCACCCTGCTCCCTCTTCTGCTGTGCTGGTGGCTCTGTGCGACCACCGCCTCTTCCTCCAAACTACTCAGGTCACCTACATGTCCTTCATTCCATGTGGGGTCGAGGACCTCATCATCCTCCACATCATCTTCCACCTAGTCTTCACCCCTGCCCTCCTTGTCGGTCTCCACAATTCTGAATGCCGCAGCAGTTGGCACCTGCGTTTCGTCATCATCGGAGACGTGCTGCGATGGTCCTTCCATGTACTCATCTTGAGAAATAAGTGGTTGGGCATCGCTGCACTCAATCTCTTCCACTTCTGGGGCAGGGCTAGGTGGATGGCCCTGGGAAACCCTGCTGACAGAGTCCTCAAAAAGAAGAAGAGACTGCTGTATGACTTGGGGTTCAGACTGCTTGCCTGATTTGCAAGGGGGTGAGGTGAAAGACGGTTGGACATTGGCTGCAGGTGCCAACTCTGACCTTTCTGCAGTAGACTGGGTGGGAGACTGGAGGCACTGTCAGCTGACTGAAGGAACTGGAGGCACTGTCAGCAACGCAATCTACTATCGCCTGTACTTCTTCTGGCCTAATCACGTCTAGAGGCGCATTATGCCATACCAAATACTGCTGCAGGTTCTGTCGCCTACTCACACTTGAGGAAGGTGTTTCACTTGTGCGTGTAGCTGGCACAGATCGACCACGTCCTCTCCTTGCAACAGGAGCTCTACCAGCAGCACCACGACCCAGCCCACGGCCCCTATTTGACGGTCTCCTCATATTTCTGTAATTTATGATCTTGCCCTAGAAAGGTGTTTATTGAATAGCGGAACAAAACAACAACAGTATCGCACGGGTGTATCTCACAGTCAAATATGCAAACTATGCTGCAATTTAATTTTTTTTTTTACCCCAAAAGGGTGTATATTGAATAGCGGAATAGAAAAAAGGATAAAAAACGGTGTATCTCACACGTTCAAACACAGACTAGGCCCCGATTAAAAATTTTTGTACCCTAAAGGGAGGATGAGGAAGAGGAGTAGGAGGAGTTCGGAACAGGAGGCAAACTGAAGCGCCCTGCAATCCTTGGCGGTGGAAGGGGATGCGCCAAACAAATTTAAAAGGTGTATCTCAAACGTACCGATACAGACTATGCCGTAATTTAATTTTTTACACTCAAAAAAAGGGTGTATATTGAATAGCGGAATAGGAAAAATGTTATAATACGGTGTATCTCACACGTACAAACACAGACTAGGCCCCGATTACAATTTTTGGTACCCTAAAGGCAGGATGAGGAAGAGGAGTAGGAGGAGTTGGGAACAGGAGGCAAACTGAAGCGCCCTGCAATCCTCGACGGTGGAAGGAGATGCGCCAAACAAATTTAAAAAGGTGTATCTCACATGTACCGATACAGACTATGCCGTAATTTAATTTTTTACACTCAAACAGGGTGTATATTGAAAAGCGAAATAGGAAAATTTTTATAAAACGGTGTATCCCACACGTACAAACACAGACTAGGCCCCGATTACTATTTTTTGTACCCCAAAGGCAGGATGAGGAAGAGGAGTAGGAGGATTTCGGAACAGGAGGCAAACTGAAGTGCCCTGCAATCCTCTGCGGTGGAAGGAGATGCGCCAAACAAATTAAAAAAGGTGTATCTCACATGTACCGATACAGACTATGCCGTAATTTAATTTTTTACACTCAAACAGGGTGTATATTGAATAGCGGAATAGGAAAAATTTTACAAAACGGTGGTGTATCTCACACGTACAAACACAGACTAGGCCCCAATTACCATTTTTTGTTCCCCCAAAGGCAGGATGAGGAGTAGGAGGAGTTCGGAACAGGCAGGAGGCAGACTGAAGCACCCTGCAATCAACGGCGGTATGAGATGCGCCCTAAAAATTGGAAAGGTGTATCTCACATGTACCGATACAGACTATCCCGCAATTTAATTGTTTTTACCCCAAAGGTGTAGATTAAATAGCGGAATAGAAAATATGATATCAAAAGGTGTATGTATCTCACACGTACAGAACCAGACTAGGCCCAAATTAATATTTTTTGTACCCCAAAGGCAGGATGAGGAGTAGGAGGAGTTCGGAACAGGCAGGAGGCACACTGAAGCACCCTGCAATCCTCGGCAGTATAAGATGCGCCCCAAAAATTGGAAAGGTGTATCTCACACGTACCGACACAGACTATCCCGCAATTTAATTGCTTTTACCCCAAAGGTGTAGATTAAATAGCGGAATAGAAAATATGATATCAAAAGGTGTATGTATCTCACACGCACAGAACCAGACTAGGCCCAGATTACTATTTTTTGTACCCCCAAAGGCAGGATGAGGAGTAGGAAGAGTTCGGAACAGGCAGGAGGCACACTGAAGCACCCTGCATTCCTCGGCAGTATGAGATGCGCCCCAAAAATTGGAAAAGGTGTATCTCACACGTATCAACACAGACTATCCCGCAATTTAATTGTTTTTACCCCAAGGGTGTAGATTGAATAGCGGAATAGAAAATATGATATCAAAAGGTGTATGTATCTCACACGTACAAAACCAGACTAGGCCCAAATTACTATTTTTTGTACCCCCAAAGACAGGATGAGGAGTAGGAGGAGTTCGGAACAGGCAGGAGGCACACTGAAGCACCCTGCAATCCTCGGCAGTATGAGATGCGCCCCAAAAATTGGAAAGGTGTATCTCACACGTACCAACACAGACTATCCCGCAATTTAATTGTTTTTACCCTAAAGGTGTAGATTGAATAGCGGAATAGAAAATATGATATCAAAAGGTGTATGTATTTCACACGTAGAGACCCAGACTAGGCTCAAATTACTATTTTTTGTACGCCCAAAGGCAGGATGAGGAGTAGGAGGAGTTCGGAACAGGCAGGAGGCACACTGAAGCACCCTGCAATCCTCGGCGGTATGAGATGCGCCCCAAAAATTGGAAAGGTGTATCTCACACGCACCGATACAGACTATCCCGCAATTTAATTGTTTTTACCCTAAAGTGTAGATTGAATAGCGGAATAGAAAATATGATATCAAAAGGTGTATGTTTCTCACACGTAGAGACCCAGACTAGGCCCAAATTACTATTTTTTGTACCCCCAAAGGCAGGATGAGGAGTAGGAGGAGTTCGGAATAGGCAGGAGGCACACTGAAGCACCCTGCAATCCTCGGCAGTATGAGATGCGCCCCAAAAATTGGAAAGGTGTATCTCACACGTACCGATACAGACTATCCCGCAATTTAATTGTTTTTACCCCAAGGGTGTAGATTGAATAGCGGAATAGAAAATATGATATAAAATTGGTGATTTATCAATAGCACATGTGAACAGCAGTGTCTTATATCAGTCAGCTCTGCTGCAGGCTATGGAGGGAAAAAAAAAAGAAAATTCCCCTTTTAAGTTTGTAATTTTTAAATAGATTAGTACAGACTATGCCACAATTAAATTTTTTTAACCCAAGGGTGTATATTGAATAGTGGAATATAAAAAAGTGTATATCTTTTGAAATCACTCAATAATAGCACAATTGAACACAGCAGTGTATTATCACAGTCAGCACAGCAGCACTGAAGGAAAAACGCTGCACACAGCTGACTGATAAAAAATACTTTTTTCTCCCTCCTCCTCAGCGGGCAAAAAGATTGTGTTCACACCACCCCACACACAGCAAAATCGATGTGGACCACTGACTCTGTCTATCTCCAGCCTCTCCCTAAAATGATCGATAAGATCGGTCACTGCCGGCACTGCAAACCCCCCACACAGCAAAATCGATTGTAGAACACTGACCCTGCCTATCTCCAGCCTGGCCCTAAAAGGGTCGATAAGATCGGTCACTGCCTGCACTGCAAACCCCCCCCCCCACACAGCAAAATCGATTGTAGAACACTGACCCTGCCTATCTCCAGCCTCTCCCTAAAATGCCCTAATATCTTGCCCTGCCTGCAGCACTCCGACCTGTCCCTGAATTCTCTTTGGACACAATATGATTTTTGACTATCTGTTCCTAATCAGCAGCCAGCACGTATGATGTGGGCTCTAACCCTGTACTACAGCAGAATGACGCAGTGGCGCTTGGTCACGAACTTATAAAGACTTGGTCACATGCTTCAGATGGCCAATCACAGCTACTTATACATTTGTAGGCATGGCTGGGATGGCTTAAGGCACACCAGTTAAACGCTTGTTGATTGGCTGTTGAAAGCCCGCCATTAAAAGCGCGCCAATACATACAAACCCGGAAATAAAATGACCGAACACGGATTTTAAACCCGAACATACAGTAAAGTTTTCGGGTCCGTGTTCGGGTAACAAAAATCCAATTATTCGGTACGAACACAAATAATACAGTCCGTGTTCGCTCAACACTACTCAGGATTAATTGCAACCCGCATACATGTATCCTGCTTCAGAATATAGGGGGACACCAAGGCAAGAAGACGGTGAAACATTGGATCCGTCATCCTCAAATAATTCCTGAAGTCATCAGGATTATTTTCCTGGAGCTCCCGCAGCAAGGACATGTGGGAAAATTTCTCACAGTTGAGCAACCAATTTTTGGTCCAGGAGGTCCTCTTTTTCTTCTTCTTGCAAAGAACTCAGCTTAGAGCCATTACTCCCAGCCCAACAACAGCAAGAGTAGAATCCTCGGTCATCATAATTGCTTCTCGAACGATGTCTCGGAAACTAGCGAAATGTCGTTAACCAAACAAATGCTACCGAAATCAGCATGATCAGCATCAGCATAAAGATGCCCAGAAGGGTCACGGCCAAAAAAATCACTTCCTCTTTTGTAGCGTCGGACGTAGTGACGTCATTTTTTGTCGGTCGACAAAATTCGTGTGAAGTCTAGAGCACATTCCAACCAACAAGACACCACTCTGGACAAAAGACGGACGACCGGTCGGTGGAAATTTGTTGCCTGTGTACGAGGCTTAAGATTTCATAATGATCTGACCATGGTTAAGAAGTGTGTCACACAAGGCTTTGAGTCAGAAGGTAGCAATTTGATCGATCCCATTCCACGTCTTATGCAAAAGTGAAAAATAAGTATAATCCTATGTTTCATAATGCAGTTCTTGCCAAAAGTCTGTTAGAGCATAAGTTTTAAAGTGATTGTAAAGGCAGAAAGTTTTTTTTATCTTTGTCATTCTATGCATTAAGATAAAAAAAACCTTCTGTGTGCAGCAGCTCCCCTCAGCCCCCCTAATACTTATCTGCGCCAATCTCTATCTAGCAATGTTGCAGGAGTTTCTCAGTGGCCCTGGACTCCCCTCCTTATTGGCTGAGACAGCAGTGTGGCATGTTTGGCTCCCGCTGCTGTCAAAGTCAATCAGCCAATCAGGAGAGCAAGGGGGTGGGGCTGGGGCATGGCTCCTTGTCTGAATGGACACATGAAGCTGTGACTAGGCTCTGGTGCTCAACAGGAGGGAGGGGCCAGGAGAAGAAGAATAGGGACCCGAAAAGAGGAGTATCGGGGCGGCTCTGTGCAATACCAACTGCACAGAGCAGGTAAGTATAACATGTTTGTTATTTAAAAAAAAAACAAACAAAAAAAATACTTTACAATCACTTTAAGCCGCTTTAGAAAAAGGTCCTGAGCTGTGTTTGAGAATGCAGTTTAGAGTCATAGTTTGGGGACATTTTCTGTCAAGTTTAGAAAAGATAATGTTAGAGGCACTGGATAGCAATATATAGGTACCTTTATGGAATATATTTTTTATATGCAAGCAGCGTAAGTACTTGAATTTGACTTGTCATTAGCCTGCTGAAGTCCCTGTACAACAGAGCAGAATGGGAGAAGAAAAAAAGGAGCACAAGGAGCCAATCGGTAAATATGCTGGCAAAGATCATGCTAATAGGAGAAGAAAGAAGAGTTACAGAAAATTGATCTGATCATGTTGGTATTTCTCTTTAAATGTTCAGTTACAGACTGAGGGTGAGCCAATGCCAGCTTGGGCTAAGAGTGCATGAGTTGAATTATGATGTCAAACAGTCAACCCAAAAGACTGGGAACATTGAGAGGCAGAAAAAAGTACTGTGAAGGGCAGTACAAGACTGAAGGTGAGTATTGCAGCAAAGCTGCATTTTTATTTTATCTTTTAGGGGCTATTATTTTATTCCACAAAAACTTTATTGAGATAAGAGGAATATAAAAAGGAGGCACAGAAGGTCGTGATAAACATTACAACAACCACAGGAGGTGAACATATAATTTGGGACATATTAGAATTCCCAAAATAGAGAACAATGTGTAGTGAGCTGGAGTTCAAATGCTGTTTGTAGATATAGTAGTCATGAATCAAAAAGGAAAAAAAAAAAGGTGTGTTGAGGAATCAGCAATCTGGATAGCCGACCCCCACAAGAGGTGTCTGGCCGGAGAGGGTGAGGGATAAGGGAGAGGGAATGAGGGGGGAGACCAGGAAATGGAGCAAAAAAGGAGGAGAAATGAAGAGATGGGTCGGGGAGGGAAGGGGCAAGGGTAGAAGGAAAGGTGGGGTGTTAGAGGAGGAAGAGAAAAAAAAGGGGGGGTGGGAAGAAGAGTACAATGGAAGAGGAAGGGGTTTCAGCAGGTTAGGCTGAACGAGACCCTAGAGAATGAGGTGCATAGCATCAGAGGATAAGGTGGGGGGCATTCTCTTAAGTGGGGACAGTCATCTTCACCTGCTTTCCGCTTGCCCTCGCCTCCTTACTTGAGTACAATGACAGCTCAGGTACCGGCATGGATAGGAAGTAGATAGGAAAGAAGCCAACTGGTTGAGAGATAATTCTTAGCTAAGCAGCAGATCAGGGGGAGTTTCTCATAAGCCAGTTGTATTCTGTCATAGTTTGATAGTCAAGTCATGTTTTCATGAATTTGGCAGGGTTGTCCTGTGCCATAGAAAATAACTGCTCCTTCTCAGATATTTTGCAAATGCACAGGAATAAATCTTGGACAGTTGTGGTGCAAGTTGAACCCCAAAGTATTGGAATGCAGGGCTTGGCTTAGTTGACCATGTCACGTGCATCGCCAGAGATTTCAAATACACTTTCCTGGGAAGAGAGGTATGGTGTAGCAAGAATTGGGCCAGGATAACATTTAGTGTAAAGGTGGTGACTAGTGTTGAGCGAACACGGACTGTATTATTCGTGTTCGTACCGAATAATTGGATTTTTTGTACCCGAACACGGACACGGACACTTTACTGTATGTTCGGGTAAAAATCCGTGTTCGGTCGTTTTATTTCCGGGTTTTGCATGCTTTGGCGCTCTTTTCATGGCGGGCTTTCAACAGCCAATCAACAATCGTTTAACTGGTGTGCCTTAAGCCATCCCAGCCATGCCTGCAAATGTCTCAGTAGCTGTGATTGGCCGTCTGAAGCATGTGACCAAGTCTTTATAAGTTCGAGGCAGCCGCAGCGGCGTCATTATGCTGCTTAGATTCAGGGACAGAGCACACATCAACGTGCTGGCTGCTGATTAGGGAAAGATAGGCAGGAAAAAACCATTTGTGTCCGGATAGAATTGAGGGACAGGTCGGAGTGTTTAGGCAGGGCGAGTTGTAGGCATTTTAGGGATAGAGTCTGCTGAATTATATAGGGTCAGTGTCTTCTACAAACTACAATCGATATTGCTGTGTGGGGGGTGGGGTCTGCACTCAATCCTGATCTACGATCTCTTCTCAATCCTGTTAGGGACAGAGTCTGCTGAATTTTAGGGAAACTGTGTTCTACAAACTACAATCGATATTGCTGTGTGGGGGGTGGGGTGAATCTGCACTCAATCCTGATCTACGATCTCTTCTCAATCCTGTTAGGGACAGAGTCTGCTGAATTTTAGGGAAACTGTGTTCTACAAACTACAATCGATATTGCTGTGTGGGGGGTGGGGTGAATCTGCACTCAATCCTGATCTACGATCTCTTCTCAATCCTGTTAGGGACAGAGTCTGCTGAATTTTAGGGAAACTGTGTTCTACAAACTACAATCGATATTGCTGTGTGGTGTGGGATTGGAGATAGGCAGGTGTCAGTGATCCACATCCATTTTTCTGTGTGTGAGCTGCAGTGAACACAATCTTTTTGGGCTGCAGTGAACACAATCTTTTTGGGCTGCAGTGAACACAATCTTTTTGGGCTGCAGTGAACACAATCTTTTTGGGCTGCAGTGAACACAATCTTTTTGGGCTGCAGTGAACACAATCTTTTTGGGGTGCAGTGAACAAAATCTTTTTGGGGTGCAGTGAACACAATCCTTTTTGGTGTGCAGTGAACACAATCTTTGTGGGGTGCAGTGAACAAAATCCTTTGTGGGGTGCAGTGAACACAATCTTTTTGGGGTGCAGTGAACAAAATCCTTTTTGGGGTGCAGTGAACAACATCCTTTTTGGGGTGCAGTGAACACAATCTTTTTGGGGTGCAGTGAACAAAATCCTTTGTGGGGTGCAGTGAACACAATCTTTTTGGGGTGCAGTGAACACAATCTTTTTGGGGTGGAGTGAACAACATCCTTTTTGGGGTGCAGTGAACAAAATCCTTTTTGGGGTGCAGTGAACAAAATCATTTTTGGGGTGCAGTGAACACAATCTTTTTGGGGTGCAGTGAACACAATCTTTGTGGGGTGCAGTGAACACAATCTTTTTGGGGTGGAGTGAACAACATCCTTTTTGGGGTGCAGTGAACAAAATCCTTTTTGGGGTGCAGTGAACAACATCCTTTTTGGGGTGCAGTGAACACAATCTTTTTGGGGTGCAGTGAACACAATCTTTGTGGGGTACAGTGAACAGAATCTTTGTGGGGTGCAGTGAACACAATCTTTGGGGGGTACAGTGAACACAATCTTTGTGAGGTGCAGTGAACACAATCTTTGTGGGGTGCAGTGAACACAATCATTGTGGGGTGCAGTGAACTCAATCTTTGTGGGGTACAGTGAACACAATCTCATACTGAAGGTTTGAGGGTGCTGCCTGTTCCATACTCCCCCTACTCCTCATCTAGCCTTTTAGGGGTACAAACAATAGTAATTGGGGCCTAGTGTGGTTGTGTACGTGTGATATACATACACTTTTTTGGGATCATATTTTCTATTCCGCTATTTAATCAAAAACCTTTGGGGATCAGTTAAATTGGGGGATAGTCTGTGTTGGTACGTGTGAGAGAGATCCACCTTTCCAAGTTGTTGGGGTTCATCTCATACTTCTGAAGGTTTGAGGGTGCTGCCTGTTCCATACTCCCCCCTACTCCTAGCCTTTTAGGGGTACAAACAATAGTAATTGGGGCCTAGTGTGGTTGTGTACGTGTGATATACATACACTTTTTTGGGATCATATTTTCTATTCCGCTATTTAATCAAAAACCTCTGGGGATCAGTTAAATTGGGGGATAGTCTGTGTTGGTACGTGTGAGAGAGATCCACCTTTCCAAGTTGTTGGGGTTCATCTCATACTTCTGAAGGTTTGAGGGTGCTGCCTGTTCCATACTCCCCCCTACTCCTAGCCTTTTAGGGGTACAAACAATAGTAATTGGGGCCTAGTGTGGTTGTGTACGTGTGATATACATACACTTTTTTGGGATCATATTTTCTATTCCGCTATTTAATCAAAAACCTCTGGGGATCAGTTAAATTGGGGGATAGTCTGTGTTGGTACGTGTGAGAGAGATCCACCTTTCCAAGTTGTTGGGGTTCATCTCATACTTCTGAAGGTTTGAGGGTGCTGCCTGTTCCATACTCCCCCTACTCCTAGCCTTTTAGGGGTACAAACAATAGTAATTGGGGCCTAGTGTGGTTGTGTACGTGTGATATACATACACTTTTTTGGGATCATATTTTCTATTCCGCTATTTAATCAAAAACCTCTGGGGATCAGTTAAATTGGGGGATAGTCTGTGTTGGTACGTGTGAGAGAGATCCACCTTTCCAAGTTGTTGGGGTTCATCTCATACTTCTGAAGGTTTGAGGGTGCTGCCTGTTCCATACTCCCCCCTACTCCTAGCCTTTTAGGGGTACAAACAATAGTAATTGGGGCCTAGTGTGGTTGTGTACGTGTGATATACATACACTTTTTTGGGATCATATTTTCTATTCCGCTATTTAATCAAAAACCTCTGGGGATCAGTTAAATTGGGGGATAGTCTGTGTTGGTACGTGTGAGAGAGATCCACCTTTCCAAGTTGTTGGGGTTCATCTCATACTTCTGAAGGTTTGAGGGTGCTGCCTGTTCCATACTCCCCCCTACTCCTAGCCTTTTAGGGGTACAAACAATAGTAATTGGGGCCTAGTGTGGTTGTGTACGTGTGATATACATACACTTTTTTGGGATCATATTTTCTATTCCGCTATTTAATCAAAAACCTCTGGGGATCAGTTAAATTGGGGGATAGTCTGTGTTGGTACGTGTGAGAGAGATCCACCTTTCCAAGTTGTTGGGGTTCATCTCATACTTCTGAAGGTTTGAGGGTGCTGCCTGTTCCATACTCCCCCTACTCCTAGCCTTTTAGGGGTACAAACAATAGTAATTGGGGCCTAGTGTGGTTGTGTACGTGTGATATACATACACTTTTTTGGGATCATATTTTCTATTCCGCTATTTAATCAAAAACCTTTGGGGATCAGTTAAATTGGGGGATAGTCTGTGTTGGTACGTGTGAGAGAGATCCACCTTTCCAAGTTGTTGGGGTTCATCTCATACTTCTGAAGGTTTGAGGGTGCTGCCTGTTCCATACTCCCCCTACTCCTCATCTAGCCTTTTAGGGGTACAAACAATAGTAATTGGGGCCTAGTGTGGTTGTGTACGTGCGAGATACATACACTTTTTTTGATCATATTTCCTATTCCGCTATTCAATAAAAACCTTTGAGGATCAATTGAATTGCGGGATAGTCTGTGTCGGTACGTGTGAGAGAGATCCACCTTTCCAAGTTGTTGGGGTTCATCTCATACTTCTGAAGGTTTGAGGGTGCTGCCTGTTCCATACCCCCCCTACTCCTCATCTAGCCTTTTAGGGGTACAAACAATAGTAATTGGGGCCTAGTGTGGTTGTGTACGTGCGAGATACATACACTTTTTTTGATCATATTTCCTATTCCGCTATTCAATAAAAACCTTTGAGGATCAATTGAATTGCGGGATAGTCTGTGTCGGTACGTGTGAGAGAGATCCACCTTTCCAAGTTGTTGGGGTTCATCTCATACTTCTGAAGGTTTGAGGGTGCTGCCTGTTCCATACCCCCCCTACTCCTCATCTAGCCTTTTAGGGGTACAAACAATAGTAATTGGGGCCTAGTGTGGTTGTGTACGTGCGAGATACATACACTTTTTTTGATCATATTTCCTATTCCGCTATTCAATAAAAACCTTTGGGGATCAATTAAATTGCGGGATAGTCTGTGTCGGTACGTGTGAGATCCACCTTTCCAAGTTTTTGGGGTTCATCTCATACTTCTGAAGCTTTGAGGGTGCTGCCTGTTCCATACTCCTCCTCCTCCTCATCCATCCTTTTAGGTGTACAAACAATAGTAATTGGGGCCTAGTGTGTTTCTGTACGTGCGAGATACATACACTTTTTTTGATCATATTTCCTATTCCGCTATTCAATAAAAACCTTTGGGGATCAATTAAATTGCGGGATAGTCTGTGTCGGTACGTGTGAGATCCACCTTTCCAAGTTTTTGGGGTTCATCTCATACTTCTGAAGCTTTGAGGGTGCTGCCTGTTCCATACTCCTCCTCCTCCTCATCCATCCTTTTAGGTGTACAAACAATAGTAATTGGGGCCTAGTGTGCTTCTGTACGTGTGAGATACATACACATTTTTTGATCATATTTCCTATTCCGCTATTCAATAAAAACCTTTGGGGATCAATTAAATTGCGGAATAGTCTGTGTCGGTACGTGTGAGATCCACCTTTCCAAGTTTTTGGGGTTCATCTCATACTTCTGAAGCTTTGAGGGTGCTGCCTGTTCCATACTCCTCCTCCTCCTCATCCATCCTTTTAGGTGTACAAACAATAGTAATTGGGGCCTAGTGTGTTTCTGTACGTGTGAGATACATACACTTTTTTTGATCATATTTCCTATTCCGCTATTCAATAAAAACCTTTGGGGATCAATTGAATTGCGGGATAGTCTGTGTCGGTACGTGTGAGAGAGATCCACCTTTCCAAGTTGTTGGGGTTCATCTCATACTTCTGAAGGTTTGAGGGTGCTGCCTGTTCCATACCCCCCCTACTCCTCATCTAGCCTTTTAGGGGTACAAACAATAGTAATTGGGGCCTAGTGTGGTTGTGTACGTGCGAGATACATACACTTTTTTTGATCATATTTCCTATTCCGCTATTCAATAAAAACCTTTGAGGATCAATTGAATTGCGGGATAGTCTGTGTCGGTACGTGTGAGAGAGATCCACCTTTCCAAGTTGTTGGGGTTCATCTCATACTTCTGAAGGTTTGAGGGTGCTGCCTGTTCCATACTCCCCCTACTTCTCATCTAGCCTTTTAGGGGTACAAACAATAGTAATTGGGGCCTAGTGTGGTTGTGTACGTGTGATATACATACACTTTTTTTGGATCATATTTTCTATTCCGCTATTCAATAAAAACCTTTCTAGGGCAAGATCTTAAATTACAGAAATATGAGGAGACCGTCAAATAAGGGCCGTGGCCTGGGTCGTGGTGCTGCTGGTAGAGCTCCTGTTGCAAGGAGAGGACATGGTCGATCTGTGCCAGCTACACGCACAAGTGAAACACCTTCCTCAAGTGTGAGTAGGCGACAGAACCTGCATCAGTATTTGGTAGGGCATCAAACGCCCCTAGAAGTGATGAGGCCAGAACAAGTTGAGGCGATAGTAGATTGGTTTGCTGCTGACAGTGCCTCCAGTTCCTTCACATTGTCTCCCACCCAGTCTACTGCAGAAAGGTCAGAGTTGGCACCTGCAGCCAATGTCCAACCGTCTTTCACCTCACCCCCTTGCAAATCAGGCCAGCAGTCTGAGCCCCAAGCCATACAGCAGTCTCTTATTCTTTTTGAGGACTCTGTCAGCAGGGTTTCCCAGGGCCATCCACCTAGCCCTGCCCCAGAAGTGGAAGAGATTGAGTGCAGCGATGCCCAACCACTTATTCCTCAAGATGAGTACATGCAAGGATCATCGCAGCACGTCTCCGATGATGACGAAACGCAGGTGCCAACTGCTGCGGCGTTCAGCATTGTGGAGACCGACAAGGAGGGCAGGGGTGAAGACTGGGTGGAAGATGATGTGGAGGACGATGAGGTCCTCGACCCCACATGGAATGAACGTCATGCAGGTGAACTGAGTAGTTTGGAGGAAGAGGCGGTGGTCGCACAGAGCCACCAGCACAGCAGAAGAGGGAGCAGGGTGCAGAAGCGGAGCGGCCGTGCCCTAGACACTACGCCCGCTACTGCCCAACGCAGCAAGGGAACGAGCGCACCAAAGTCAGCTCAAAGGAGTTCTCTAGCGTGGAAGTTCTTTAGAAAATGTGCTGATGACAGGACACGAGTGGTTTGCACCCTGTGCAATCAGAGCTTGAAGCGAGGCATGAACCTTCTCAACCTGAGCACAACCTGCATGATCAGGCATCTAAGTGCAAAGCACGAGCTGCAGTGGAGTACACACCTTCAAAACCAAGAAACGTCTCTGGCTCATCCTGCTTCCTCTTCTGCTGCAGTCTCGGCCGCTCCAGCCACATCTGTAGTGATACCGGCACCTGCCACCCCGCAAACAGACGATCTGTCAGCAACACCACCACCTGGGTCACCAACAACCATCTCCACAATGTCCCGTGGAAGCGTTCAGCTTTCCATCTCCCAAACACTTGAGAGGAAGAGGAAGTACCCCCCTACCCACCCGCGATCCCTGGCCCTGAATGCCAGCATTTCAAAATTATTGGCCTTTGAAATGCTGTCATTCCGTCTGGTGGAGACGCACAGTTTTAAAAACCTTATGTCGGTGGCTGTCCCACAGTACGTCGTGCCCAGCCGCCACTACTTTTCCAGGCAAGCCATCCCTTCCCTGCACAACCAAGTGGGGGAAAAAATCAGGTGTGCACTGCGCAACGCCATCTGTGCCAAGGTCCACCTAACTACGGATACGTGGACCAGTAAGCACGGTCAGGGGCGTTATATCTCCCTAACGGCACACTGGGTAAATGCAGTGGCGGATGGGCCTGAGGCGGATAGCAATTTGGCGCATGTCCTTCCACCACCGAGGATTGCAGGGCGCTTCAGTTTGCCTCCTGTTCCTAACTCCTCCTACTCCGCTTCCTCATCCTCTACCGCCTCCTCATCCGGACAGCGTAACACCTTCACCACCAACTTCAGCACGGCCAGGGGTAAACGACAGCAGGCAGTTTTACAACTTGCCTGTTTGGGGGACAAACCACACACCGCGCAGGAGTTGTGGAGGAGCATGGAACAGCAGACAAATGAGTGGTTGCTGCCAGCGAGCCTCAAGCCCGGCCTGGTGGTGTGCGATAACGGGCGAAATCTCATAGCAGCTCTGGGCCTAGCCGGTTTGACGCACATCCCTTGCCTGGCGCATGTGCTGAATTTGGTGGTGCAGAGGTTCCTTAAAAACTACCCCGATATGTCAGAGCTGCTGCAGAAAGTGCGGGCCGTTTGTGCGCACTTTCGGCGTTCTCACCCTGCTGCTGCTCGCCTGGCAGCGCTGCAGCGTAACTTCGGCCTTCCCGCTCACCGCCTCATATGTGACGTGCCCACAAGGTGGAACTCCACCTTGCACATGCTGGAAAGACTGTGCGAGCAGCAGCAGGCCATAGTGGAGTTTCAGCTGCAGCACGCACGCGTGAGTCGCTCTGCGGAACAGCACCACTTCACCACCAATAACTGGGCCTCCATGCGAGACCTGTGTGCCTTGTTGCGCTGTTTTGAGTACTCCACCAACATGGCCAGTGGCAATGACGCCGTTCTCAGCTTAACTATCCCACTTCTATGCCTCCTTGAAAAAACAATTCGGGCGATGATGGAAGAGGATGTGGCACAGGATGAGGAGGAGGAGGAGGATGAAGAGGTAACATTTCCAAGGCTTTCAGGGCAGTCATTCGCAAGGGGCTCCGAGGGTGGGTTCCTGCACACGCAAACGCCAGGGACGCAATTGTCCAGCAGGGGCACAGTTCTGGAGGATGAGGAGGATGAGGAGGAGGAGGAGCTGGAGGAGGAGATGGAACCATGTTCACAGCAGGGTGGCACCCAGGCCAGCTCATGGCCATCACTGGTGCGTGGCTGGGGGGATACAGAGGACACGGACCATACACCTCCCACAGAGGACAGCCTTTCGTCGCCTCTGGGCAGCCTGGCACACATGAGCGATTACATGCTGCAGTGTCTCCACAACGACCGCCGAGTTGCCCACATTCTAACTTGTGCTGATTACTGGGTGGCCACGCTGCTGGATCCCCGTTACAAGGACAACGTACCGTCCTTAATTCACTCACTGGAGCGCGATCGCAAGATGCGCGAGTACAAGCGCACGCTGGTAGACGCCATGCTGCTGGCATTCCCATCTGACAGCGGGGCCACAGTGGAAGCACAAGGCAGAGGAGGAGGAGGAGGAGGTCGCCAACGCAACCAGGGCACCGCCAGCACCTCAGAAGGCAGGGTTAGCATGGCCGAAATGTGGAAAAGCTTTGTCAGCACGCCACAACAAACAGCAGCACCAGCAGCTCAGATGGAACGTCTTAGCAGGAGGCAGCATTTTACCAACATGGTGGAGCAGTATGTGTGCACACGCCTACATGTAGTGAATGACGGGTCTGCCCCCTTCAACTTCTGGGTCTCCAAATTGGGCACATGGCCTGAGCTTGCCCTTTACGCCTTGGAGGTGCTGGCGTGCCCTGCAGCCAGTGTATTATCTGAACGGGTATTTAGCACGGCTGGGGGCGTTATAACAGACAAGCGCAGCCGCCTGTCCAGAGACAATGTGGACAAGCTCACGTTCATTAAAATGAACCAGGCATGGATCCCACGGGACTTTTCCGTACCTTATGCAGAATAGCAATGGATACCGACCTTACCCACCCATTGTTCCATTTTTGCTCTTTCTCACTCTTTTGGGGTGTACCCTCATTTAAAATTTGTGAAAAGAAGCAGTGTTGGCTACCTCGTCCTCCTCCTCAGGGCCAGATTAATGTAGGGTCTATTGGAGCTGCAGCTCCAGGCCCCTACCTTTTATATAGGCCCCGGGTTGGCCATATTCACTGTTACCGCTCTTCTGTCACTTGTAAACACAGAAGTCTGGCTTCTATGCTCGCTTCCCCAGGCAGCACCCTCAGAACCTCCCCACACAGCGTGAAGGCCGGACAAGGAGGGACAGTTGGCGATGCATGGATGTGTTTATGGGCTTCAGAGACAGCATCCCATGTTGAATTAGGCATGCATGGCTGCACCCTTCCTCCTCTGGGTGCATGGCAAGGCACGGCCCTAAGGCCCTTCAAAATCCTCAGCACCAAGCCCATGATGCTGTTAATCCGGCCCTGGTCCTCCTCCACCGCCGCTTCCACCTACACCGCCCATAGGTGTGCGCAGCCTATTGCATTAAGGTGTGCACCCCAAAGTTGAAATACACATGCATGTGTTTGCCAGCAGGGAGAGTAATGTATCGGGGCCATGTACCTGTAGGCAAGGAGAAATAGAGCAGAGCAGGTCCCAGGGAGATCTTTCCCATCTCCTCACTGGCAATGCTATGTGCCCTAGGTGATTAGGGTGTGCCCAGGCACACCCAGCACACCCTGTGCGCACGCCTATGTCACCGCCACATCCACCACCACCTCAACCTCCCTCCTACTCCATATGGGCCTCGTCCTTCAGAGATGAAGAAGAACATTGTTTTATTTTTCTGTTTTTTTTTGTTGTTTTAAGTTATTTCCCTATCCACATTTGTTTGCAGAGCACTTGCCATGCTCTTAATTACGTTTTGCTGCCATTTGCAGCACTCTAGCCCTTTCCTTTGGTGTTTTAGAGCCATTTTAGTGCCTTAAAGTTCGGGTCCCCATTGACTTCAATGGGGTTCGGTGTCCGGGAAAAGTTCGGTAAAAGTCCGGGACACGGACCCGGACTTTTTTTTAAAGTTCGGCCGAACCCGTCGAACACGGACATCTAGGTGTCCGCTCAACCCTAGTGGTGACAGATGAAGTTTTATGATGAACCTCAGACCAAAAGGGCTGGAGATGAGGACAGGTCCACCAGATGTGTAGTAAGGAGCCCAAATCTGAACCATACTTCCAGTATAGAAAAAACTTGGAAGGTGAGAATTTGTTCTTTTTTTTTTTTTTTACTGGGTTTCTGCTTTAA